>NC_090814.1:147708470-148008470 GCF_000390325.3 Nicotiana tomentosiformis | reverse complement strand
GCCCGTTTTCTTTTTCGGATTATTTTAAATATATTTTTCCCGCAAAATTTCAAACAACCCTTTTCCAACAGCCATGGTTGTTTCTGAAAGGTTGCAAACCTTTTCAGAAACAATGCCAGCAACTCTATAAATAGAGTTTGAATCCCAGAATCTTTCCTTACGAAATTTTCTGAGCTTCTTCTTCTTCTTCTGCACAATAAATTCCAGTGTGTTTTACAGCCTTCGAGTGGCTCGCTGTTCATCGGCGTTTTGGTACCAACACCCCGGTGAGTTAAATCGTTCTATTCTGGGAGGATATATTCCAGCACCTCGGGTACTTGAGGGGAATAATTTTCTTAAGGACACACTGTGTATTCAGTGGGCTCGATTTATTCCTATACCATTTTTTGTTTTTCAGAATTTATTTCGTTAAACAAGTATTACTAACTTTCTGTTTTATTTTTCAGAAAGTTTAATTATTTATTACAGCAATACAGAATCATAATATTCTTAAGGAAATTATTTTATTATATTCTGTATTTTGTTTGTGGAGATTAAAACCTGTGTGGTTTTCTACTCCTTCTGAATTTTACTATTCTGATTTGAAGATATAAAAAAATTCATCAGAGTATTGAAATTCATAAAACGATTTGAAGAACATAAAAACTTCATCATTTTTCTGTGAAACAGTATATAAAAACTTCGGTTTTATTATTATACATACTGTTTTTTGTTAATAACAATATTGCTTACTGTTCTGATTTTGCCATTAATTGAACTCTTCTGTTGTTTACAGTGAGAAATGGCAATTGATAACGGAAATTCTTCTGCGACTATTGCGACAACGACGATAGCCTCGTCAAGCCGGACTGCTGTTCCACCGGCAGAGAAACCGGGGAAATTTTCCGGAGCCAACTTCAAAGGATGGCAGCAAAGGGTGTTCTTCTGGCTTACCACACTTGGTATACAGAAATTCACCAGTGAAGAACCTCCAGTGATTGAAGGAATCAGAGCAGTAATATATTTAGTGTGTGTTGCGACCAAACACACTCACGCAAGTATACGCGGTCGTCAAGTAATAAAGTGACTAAAAGTCGGATGTCGAACCCACGAGGACTTATGATTAACTATTAACTAAATTAGACTATCCTAATTATCTAAACAAGAATTAAATCTAAAAATATTTTATTCTAACTAATTAAATAAGAAAAATATAAATAATAAACTTTGAACAGAGAAAGAGCAGATTTTAATGATATCAATGTAATGAAAACGATCTAGGGTTATGGGCTATCTAACAATCCTATTGTATTCTTCAATTGAATTGACCGACTAATTTATCTAGCTTATTGGTTGACAGGGTTAATATTGCTCATAAGAATCTGTCGAGTTCTTACTCGCCTATTCAAGCTAACCTAACGCCTATATGTCTATGGAGTTAGAATCAACAAGAACGCATTTATAATTCCTGTAAATCAACCAAGCAAGGCAATTAGGTATATGTCTATCCTAACCACGAATCCGTTCCCCGATGCCCGAGTTCAAGAACTTGCCCTACTCAATCCTATATGCAATATAGAATTCCCACTTTCGAGTTCAATTCTAGATTCGTAGATAATATTCAATTGGTGATCAAGCAATTAAATAATTAAGCGCAAGATTGAATAAATAAACTAATATGATAAATCAAGAAGTCAAAATCAATATCCGAATAACAATAGTCATGAAAGAACCACAACCCTAGAACGTGAAGTTTAGCTCCACATAGACATGGTAGCCAAACAACAAATCATATAAAGAAACATAAAAATTACTAAGTTTGGTGGGAGAAAGATGAAACTTGATGAATTCCGGCCTCCACAGCTTTGTCGTGGCTTTTTCCCTCTTCCCAATATGTTAGATAACCTAAAAGAGGCGTTTTTAGCTTATATATTGCGTACAAAAGTCGTGGGCCAAAGCTCTCCTATTCCTAGTCCAATTCGGCTTCAGGGATTGATGCTAAGGTGGATGCGACGCATCCACCTTGTCCTCCATTTCAATTTTTGCCTGCGAAGGTGGATGCGACGCATCCAGCCTTCTTTTCTACTTCCCAGTTTCGCACGCGATGGCGAACGCTATGGCCCAACTTCACTGCTAAGGTTGCACGCAGGATGATGTTTTCCTAGGTTGGATGCGACGCATCCAACCCTTCTTCCTCTGGCTAAACCACCTTTTCTTCATATTTTGCACTCCGAACACCTTAAATCGTCACACATAACTTAATTAGTCATCAAACCAATAATTATACCATGTTGGGCGTTTTAAAGATTAAATAACATCAAGAAGTGGTTAAAACATGGGTAAAGTAACATCAACACATATCGAAATATGCCAAACATCACTACCCCACACTTAAACCTTTGTTCGTCCTCGAACAAACCATCCTATAGTAGACGAAACAAAATTAAGCTCTTATCATTCAAAGCACACTGCACCTATGACCGTGGTTATTTGCAACAATTAGGCTCTAGGCTATGCATCACATACCCTTCCCTTTACTTATGCCATTCTTTAAACATATTCGAACAAAGACAACATGCTCACAACAATCCTAACCTCAAAAACCGACTCAATGTCACAATGCACTCATGGCTTGAACAACCAACATCATAGAGAAGTCTAATAACGTTACCTATCCCTCGTGAAACCATGTGCCCTCACAACAAAAGCAGAGAGAGTAAAATCAATCCACACATTCGAATCTCATGCTCACAAAGAAAATCGCTCACTCTCACAAAAGAAGTCACATGCATGTAGTTGGTACCATAGGCATGCCCTTAATGTAAATCTCTACTAATGTAAGCTCGCTCGATCTAAAATCAATTAGGACTTTTTCATGGTTGTAATGTGGGCTAAGGGACGGGTAGGATATATTTAAGGAATAGTGACTCACCCTCCTAAGCACTTTAATACATCACAAAATTACTTTAAGCATTTTTTTTCTTCAACCCCACTTCAATTTCACAAACAATATCACCCCCAAAACAGTCCCTTTTTCTTTAAGCACTACTTTAGTTCATACCCACTAGCAAGAACAAGATAACAATTTATTCATTTATATTTTTCTTTCTTTTTTTCCAGATTTTTCTCCTTTTTTTTTTTCAATTTTCGCTAGTGGTGTATTATTTTACAAAATAAGTGCACCCTTCTTTCTTTCATTGGTTCCACTCAAAAGTCACCCCACACTTAGTCCCTTCTTACTTCTTTTAGCGCTCATCTAACAATTAAAGTGCTTTAAGAGGTAAAAGGATCAAAACAATGTCAATTAAGAATAAAAAGGGTATAGGCTTGTAATGTGGGTACCAAATAAAAGGTCTACAGGCTCAAAAGGGTTAACTAGGGATAGATTTTATTTGTGATAAGCAATAAGCTCAAAAAGATCAAAGAAAGCCTAAAATTATTTTTCAAACCGAGCATCACCTAAAATTTCGCTTCAACTCACATACAGGGCAAGTTCTAGACACAAGTACAATACATGGACAACACAAAAAAAACTCACCACACATGGCACATGACTCACTAAGGACGATCACATTCCGACTCTCAAGCAATGCAAGTATTCACGGAGCCACGAGATATTAAGTATTAAACACAAGGTGAACATAAGTCATGTAAACGAGACATAGGCGCCACAAAACATGTTATCCAATTTAACAAGGCATCATCAATAAATTCAAATCATACAGAAGATACTACACATGCGAAAGTATAAATATGTTACTATCAAACAAGTCAAGGGCGCCTAGGTTCATCATTCTTGCTCCTTTTATTCCCTAAATTCCTAATCTACTCGGAAAGAAAAAAATTACTCGGTTCAAACTACATCCCATGGAAAAGAACCGAGGCACAAAGAAAAACCACAGGGGATTATTACTACCTAAAGAAAGCTAAAAGATATATTTTGAATTTTTGTTTAGACTTTAATCCCTCAAGAAAACTGTCTAGGAGATCAATCGTCGGGAAAAGTCCAATTTTTCTACTTTTTCGTTTTTTTTTTTTTAATTTCTTTTTTTCTTTTTTTTTTCTTTTTTTTCACAAAAGCTACTACACTTAAGAATGAGTACTACAACTAAGCTAAAATAGCACAGAAACTCATCCAAACGATCTTCTCACCCCACACTTAAAATTTTGCAATGTCCTCAATGCACATTATAAATAATAAGAGGGTAAACGAGACTCCCTGGTAGGCCAAAGGCCGAAGCAATAGCGGCTCACGAGGTACTCAGACTTCCCCCAGACATCGTCCTTTGTGTGGGCACCCCACACTTAGTCCTCACCATCTAGCTCACTTTTGCACTCTTCTAATGGCTTTGCTTCCTATGCTCATAATCCTACAAAACAAAAATAAATACTACAAAATAATAAAAATAAAATAAAATAAAAAGTAAACAAAAATAAAAGAAAGCAGTAACGCTGGGTTGCCTCCCAACAAGTGCCTGATTTAACGTAGCGGCACGACGTGAACCACTTTTTGCCTCCACCTCGAACTTATGAATTGAGCCCCTAACATGGCATCCAGTTTGCGGCTATGCTCCAGTGGTGGGGCTACAAAGATAACCAGGCCAAGTAATAAATTTTTCACTCTACACTTCTCGGCCTTTAGATGAGGAATGTATTTTTTGCTTTTTGGCATGACAAATTCAAAAATATAGGCATCATGTTCCTCTTCCATTGACTCCTCCAAAGGCTTAGATGACTCGATTTCCATGTCATCATCCAAATACAATGTCGAAAAATGTTTAGAATGAGGACCAACACGCCCCAACTTTAGAATTGTATTACTATTTATATCCTCATATGTGCACACATTAGAGTCTTCAAATATAACATTATCTGCTACCTCGCATGGCTCTAGTGTACTTTTCTCAACATGGGCATCATCAACAGAAATATGCTCGAATGATTGGCTCTCCACTTTTAGCTCCTCAATTTGGCGTATAAGCTCCTTTTCAGCTTCTGACAACTCATTACTATTTTGTTGGGCGATAGACGCAACAACCTTTGCATTTAATTTATCTTGCAAGTCGTGAATAGTAGTGACAAATTTATAGATCCCTTGTCCCAGTTTAGATCTTCCCTCTATAAAGTGTCTCATCCCATCAGTAAGTTCCTCATGTTGAGTTTCATATATTTCTAACTTTTCAGCCTGTTCTGCCAGCCAAGTTTGGCTCAAAATCTCCTCTTTTTCAAAAATTTTCTCTTGCTGGTACTCGCTCTCTTCATTCAATTCTTCCATATTGGCCTTCATTCTTGTGATTGCTGCCCTCATTCTTTTCATATCTTTTTTGAGTTCATCCTGTTGCTCTGCTACTTGCCTCAGAATATCCCTAATATATGCATCAGGCTCCATATCCTGCACTTCATTGCCCCTATCAAACTCAGAAATATCATTAGAAAGATCATAATAAGGGCTCAGAGAAGGATGAACAAAATTAGGACAACCATCCCAATGGCCATCTTGACCACCACACATATTACAAATATTCCACTCAAAGGATTGAGATTGTGCGCACAACTCGCTCCTGGGAACATTCTGACAATTTTTCCACCAGTGGGGTCCTCCACAATATGGACAAGGATCATCAAAATAAGAATAACCATCATTCGAATAATTTTTATTCCAAGATGCCATGCTAAAATAAATAAAAAATACTAACTAAAATAAAATAATAAAAAAACATGAATAGATAAAAAAAATGTCTAATCTAGAAAAATAGCAAATTTCTAAGTCCCCGGCAACGGCGCCAAAAACTTGTTGCGACCAAACACACTCACGCAAGTATACGCGGTCGTCGAGTAATAAAGTGACTAAAAGTCGGATGTCGAACCCACGAGGACTTATGATTAACTATTAACTAAATTAGACTATCCTAATTATCTAAACAAGAATTAAATCTAAAAATATTTTATTCTAACTAATTAAATAAGAAAAATATAAATAATAAACTTTGAACAGAGAAAGAGCAGATTTTAATGATATCAATGTAATGAAAACGATCTAGGGTTATGGGCTATCTAACAATCCTATTGTATTCTTCAATTGAATTGACCGACTAATTTATCTAGCTTATTGGTTGACAGGGTTAATATTGCTCATAAGAATCTGTCGAGTTCTTACTCGCCTATTCAAGCTAACCTAACGCCTATATGTCTATGGAGTTAGAATCAACAAGAACGCATTTATAATTCCTGTAAATCAACCAAGCAAGGCAATTAGGTATATGTCTATCCTAACCACGAATCCGTTCCCCGATGCCCGAGTTCAAGAACTTGCCCTACTCAATCCTATATGCAATATAGAATTCCCACTTTCGAGTTCAATTCTAGATTCGTAGATAATATTCAATTGGTGATCAAGCAATTAAATAATTAAGTGCAAGATTGAATAAATAAACTAATATGATAAATCAAGTAGTCAAAATCAATATCCGAATAACAATAGTCATGAAAGAACCACAACCCTAGAACGTGAAGTTTAGCTCCACATAGACATGGTAGCCAAACAACAAATCATATAAAGAAACATAAAAATTACTAAGTTTGGTGGGAGAAAGATGAAACTTGATGAATTCCGGCCTCCACAGCTTTGTCGTGGCTTTTTCCCCTTCCCAATATGTTAGATAACCTAAAAGAGGCGTTTTTAGCTTATATATTGCGTACAAAAGTCGTGGGCCAAAGCTCTCCTATTCCTAGTCCAATTCGGCTTCAGGGATTGATGCTAAGGTGGATGCGACGCATCCACCTTGTCCTCCATTTCAATTTTTGCCTGCGAAGGTGGATGCGACGCATCCAGCCTTCTTTTCTACTTCCCAGTTTCGCACGCGATGGCGAACGCTATGGCCCAACTTCACTGCTAAGGTTGCACGCAGGATGATGTTTTCCTAGGTTGGATGCGACGCATCCAACTCTTCTTCCTCTGGCTAAACCACCTTTTCTTCATATTTTGCACTCCGAACACCTTAAATCGTCACACATAACTTAATTAGTCATCAAACCAATAATTATACCATGTTGGGCGTTTTAAAGATTAAATAACATCAAGAAGTGGTTAAAACATGGGTAAAGTAACATCAACACATATCGAAATATGCCAAACATCACATGGAAGCAGGCAGATTTTCTTTGCAAAGGCTATATCTTAAGCGCTTTAGAGGATGACTTGTACAATGTGTACAGTGCGATGAATAATTCGAAAGAATTATGGGATGCACTTGAGAAGAAGTACAAGACTGAAGATGCATGCTTGAAAAAGTTCGTGGTTGCCAAGTTTCTAGACTATAAAATGATAGACAGTAAAACTGTTGGAACCCAAGTTCACGAGCTTCAACTTATTTTTCATGACCTTACTATTGAAGGTATGGTCGTGAATGAAGCATTTCAAGTGGCTGCAATGATTGAAAAATTGCCTCTTTCGTGGAGAGATTTCAAGAACTATCTTAAGCACAAGCGCAAAGAAATGAAGTTGGAAGATCTTGTGATTCGTCTCAAGATTGAGGAAGACAACAAAACAGCCGAGAAGAAGTCTCGTGGAAATTCAACGATCATGGGAGCTAATATCATTGAGGAGATTGCTCCAAAAAGTAAGAAGAGAAAGAGGTCTTCTAGACAGACTAAGGAGCAGAACAAAAAGAAATTCAAGGGCAGCTGCTACAATTGTGAAAAAATCGGTCACAAATCCCCTGATTGTCGTCTCCCGAAAAAGTATAAGAAGAAGGGACATGCCAACATAGTGGAGAAGAATGATGATATTGATGATCTGTGTGCAATGCTTTCGGAATGCAACCTAGTTGGAAATTCAAAGGAGTGGTGGATTGACTCTAGAGCCACTCGACATGTTTGTGCTATCAAGGAAGCATTTGCGAATTACTCTACTCCTGGCCCCGAAGAAGAGCTTTCCATGGGAAATACTGCAACAGCCAAGATTGAAGGTTATGTGAAGATATTCCTGAAGATGACTTCCGGCAAGGTGTTAACGCTCAACAACGTTCTTCATGTTCCTACTATTAGGAAGAATTTAGTTTCTACTTCTTTGCTTGTTAAGAATGGATTCAAATGTGTATTTGTTTCTGATAAAGTTGTTGTAAGCAAGAATGAAATGTATGTTGGAAAGGGCTACCTCATAGAGGGCCTCTTCAAACTAAATGTAATGGTAGTTAACAGTATGAATAAAATTGCAGCTTCTTCTTATTTATTGGAGTCAAATAATTTATGGCATATTCGTTTAGGACATGTCAATTACAAAATATTGCGGAATTTAATTAATTTAGAAGTGTTACCTAAATTCGAGTGTAATAAATCAAAATATCAAATATGTGTGGAGTCTAAGTTTGTAAAACATCCTTATAAGTCTATTGAAAGGAATTCAAATCCTTTAGACTTAATTCATACTGACATTTGTGATATGAAGTCGACACAATCTCGAGGTGGGAAAAGGTATTTTATTACTTTTATTGACGACTGCACTCGATATTGTTATGTTTATTTGCTTAATAGTAAGGATGAAGCAATTGAATCATTTAAGCAATACAAGAATGAAGTGGAGAATCAATTGAATAAAAAGATCAAAATGATTAGAAGTGATAGGGGTGGAGAATATGAATTTCCCTTTGCAGAAATATATTCGGAATATGGAATTATCCATCAAACTACTGCACCTTACACACCTCAATCCAATGGAATTGCGGAAAGGAAAAATTAGACATTAAAGAAAATGATGAATTCTTTATTAATAAGTTCCGGATTACCGCAGAGTTTGTGGGGCGATGCTATCCTTACAGCTAACCGAATACTCAACAGAGTACCCCACAGCAAAACGCAATCTATTCCATATGAAAAATAGAAAGGAAGAAAACCCAACTTGAAATATTTCAAAGTGTGGGGGTGTCTAGCAAAGGTACAAGTTACTTTACCTAAAAGGGTTAAAATCAAACCAAAAACTGTTGATTGCATTTTCATTGGATATGCTACAAACAGTAAAGCATGTCGGTTTTTGGTTCATAAATCCGATAATCCCGAAATTCACATTAATACGGTAATGGAATCAGATAATGCTAAATTCTTTGAAAGCATCTATCCGTATAAAACTGAATGTGAGTCGTTAAGTGAAAGACCTAAACAACCTCGGGGAGAACCAAAGGAAAATACTTCAAGTATAGAAGATCCAAGACGTAGCAAACGTCAAAGAACATTTACTTCCTTTGGACCAGATTTTGTGACATTCTTGCTTGAAAATGAGCCTCAAAATTTTAAAGCAGCTATGTCATCTTCTGATTCAGTGTTTTGGAAAGAGGCAGTCAATAGTGAGATTCAATCAATTTTGGATAACCATACATGGGAATTGGTAGATATTCCTCCGGGAAATAAGCCTTTAGGTTCGAAATGGATCTTTAAACGGAAAGTGAAAGCTAATGGCACTATTGACAAATATAAGGCAAAACTTGTTGTCAAAGGTTATAGACAAAAGGAAGGCCTTGATTACTTTGACACTTACTCGCCTGTAACGAGGATAACATCTATTAGGGTGTTAGTGGCACTAGCGGCCGTGTATGGTCTTGAAATCCATTAAATGGATGTTAAAACAGCTTTCTTAAATAGAAAATTAGAGGAAGAGATTTACATGGAACAACCTGAGGGTTTTGTGATAACTGGTAAAGAAAAGAAAGTGTGCAAACTTGTTAAGTCACTTTATGGACTTAAACAAGCACCCAAACAATGGCATGCCAAATTTGACCAAACAATGTTAGCAAGTGGGTTTAAAATCAACGAGTGCGACAAATGTGTATATATTAAAAATACTCCAGGTCATGAAGTCATTGTTTGTTTATATGTTGATGACATGTTGATAATGAGCAAAAACATGGCAGATATAAATGCTACTAAGCGCATGTTGGCTAGCAAATTCGATATGAAAGATTTAGGAGTTGCTGATGTTATCTTAGGAATCAGAATTCACAAGACTCCACAAGGTCTAGCATTATCACAGTCTCACTACATTGAAAAGATACTTGACAAGTTCAAGTATTTGGATTTCAAAATTGCCAAGACTCCAATTAACGTGAGTTATGCACTTCAAAAGAATGAAGGTGAAAATGACTCACAGCTGGATTATGCAAGAGTATTGGGAAGTTTGATGTATATCATGAAATGTACACGACCAGATATAGCATGTGCTATTAGTAAACTGAGTCGGTTTACAAGTAATCTCAATCACATACATTGGATGGCAATGAAACGAGTTTTGGGATATCTCAAACATACCCAAAATTACGCTTTGTATTATAACAAATATCCCTCCGTGATCGAGGGATATAGTGATGCAAATTGGATCACTGGATCATCTGAAGTTAAATCCACGAATGGATATGTTTTCACAATTGGGGGTGGAGTAGTGTCTTGGAAATCATCCAAACAAACGCGCATCGCCCGTTCTACAATGGAATATGAATTCATACCTTTAGATAAGCCCGGTGAAGAAGCTGAATGGCTCCGAAATTTCTTGGAAGATATTCCATTTTGGCCCAAACCTTTGGCACCTATTTGTATACATTGTGATAGTCAAGCGGCAATAGGCAGGGCAGGGAGCGTTATGTATAACAGAAAATCTCGTCATATACGACGGAGACACAATACCGTTAGACAACTACTCTCTAGTGGTGTTATCACAATTGACTACATAAAGTCAAGAGATAACGTGTCGGATCCACTTACAAAAGGCCTATCTAGAGAGGCAGCTAAAAGATCATCAAAGGGAATTGGGTTAAGAGATCAAAGAGATCAAACAAAGTTATGAATGATGGTTCAACATTGTCAAATAACTCAACCCATTCTCGTGATGAAGACAATGTTCAGAAATCGAGGTAAAGCATTAAGGCTTTTTGATGAGTCAACAAAGCTTAAAGGTTTTTTAATGATTTGCTAAGTCTGGCAGGATATGACCAGATAGTGTGTCTACAGGATTACGCTTTTAGAAATTACCTATGTGAGTGTGAAGTATAAGTCGCTTCAAGGGGAATGAAAGTAAAGGCCCATTCTCTAAACACTCATGAAACCAGGCGGTGTTCATGGCTGAAACGAACACAACCGTGAGAACCATAGATGGTTAAGGATTGATTGTGTGACTTATGTTGTCTAGGTATACAACAAAGCTCGACGGTTCAAATATATCAAATCTACCAATTGACCGAGTATATCCGATATAAGTTCACTACGGAAAGTTCAAAGGAAAACCTACTTATCCAGACGCAATTAATTCTTGCATGTAAAATACACACGCGTCCGTGCATTCCTTTATTTTATAGCCATTCCCCATTCATGTGGGGGATTGTTGGGATTTTAAGCTTGTGTAGTTTAAAGAGGGTGAATGAGAAATGGAGGGGAAATAAAATATTTGAGTTTCCCTTGGCAAAGGGACATTGTCCCATATCGGAGGAAGAAAAGACTTTTGATGGGTATATATATAATTGCTCTTCTTCTAGCTCTTAAAGAGTTAAGAAAAAGGCAAGCCTCGCGCCGTCGTCATCGCTCGCTCGCTCAGCTCGGCTTCGAATTTGGATTTGGATCGATTGATTGATTAATTTTTTTGGACAAAATTTCTTTCAATTAATTAATTAATTAACGAAAAATTCAATCCGGAATAACCCATGACCCGCGACCCGGTTCGGTCAGGCCCGTTTTCTTTCTCGTATTATTTTAAATGTGAGCACCTAATTTTTTACCGTGCTTGAATATTTTCCGCTCCCATCTTCCCACACGTGTCCCCACTCTTTGTCCCCCACACTTTGTCCCCACTTTACTTTCTTTTGTCCCTCATGCTTGTCCACCCACTCTTTATTCCACTCTACTTTCCCTTGTCTCCCATGTTGGTCCCCCACTCACAACCCTTAACTCTTTTCTTCTTCATCAAAAACGGACCAAAGGAGCCCCTGAAGAGGAGGACAGCTCAATCCTTTTCTTCCTCTAAGAACAAGCATAAAAAATTCCAGTAACTGAACCAACAAAAAGACCTCCAAAAACCTAGCTGAAAAACAGCCGAAAATCACTCCAAAAATGGCTCCAAAAGCACCTGGAAAAAAATAGCCCTTTTCCAGCAAAAATTCGCTACAAAAATAGCCAAAAAAGCGACGAAAATCAGCTGAAAAACAGGCCCCAAACTCATGAAAAAGAAACTTCAAAACAGCCATGGAAACTGGCGAACCAGTAGCTCCATGCTATGCCAGTTTCGACTTTGAACTTCCATTAAAACAACTTCAAGTAGCCATTGAAACCCAACTTCTAACCTCCAAAGCACCACCAGAAAATAGCTAGAGTTTCTGAGTCGAGTTGAGGTCCGAGCCGAGTCCGCCGAGTTCGATTGGCTCGTTCATAGTTTAGTTCACTATTCGGATTGCGGAGCTGTAAAACCGTTAAAGTTTCATATTCAAAGTTTGAGGTTCATTTCTTGCTTTAATCTAATTAATGTTGAATTAGTATTTTTGTGTAATTTTTAACGATATGGTACTCTTAGATCAATATTGGTATTGTTCAGATTTGTAAACTAGTATTTATTACTGTTGAATTTATTAATTAAATAGGATAGAACAAGTTTTTTTTTTGGAATTAAAAGCAGACTGATTTTGAATTAATAAAGGGTGGGTGTACTTTATTTGGTGAACAATTTAATAATATTAATTTCTTAAGTTGCAACATGTTGGTTTTCTTTGTTGAATCAAATGCATTAGCTATTTAGTCTTTTGTATAGAATCTATTTTGTTAGGATCTTTTTTTTATATTTGGTCATATGTCTTTGGAGTTGTTATTTTAATTATTGGGTTCGTCTCGTTTGCTCTTTATGTGCGACTGATTCATGAGTTAAATTGATATCTATTTTAAATAATTTGGCCGTAAGGTGTTGAGTTGAAACAAACTTTTAGTTTAATAAACTGTATACTTCATCCATAAAAGTTATTTCCATAATTTATGGCCTCACAATAATCTCATACTAGTTTAGAAAAATAACTCATAAAAGTCGTTAGTATGCTTTAGGCGCGCGATAATAAATCAATTATCGTGATTATGTGCACGTTCGCATGACATGATTGTGATTTCCAAAATTAAAACCAATGTATGCATTTGTGAAACTTTGGGCGAAACAATCTTAATATAAATAACATGTTATTAATTGTGTACACGTACGCGTGACATGATTTTTGACGCCCCTAACAAAACGAGTATACGTACGCGTGGCTCGTTTCGGGATAATTCCATAATTACAAATAATCAAGCAATAAAAGCGGATATATAAAATATGAAAGCCAATAAATTACAGTTTTATCCAAAATTATTTCAAGCCATTTTTAGTCAATAAAGCGACCGTGTTAGAACCATGGAATTCGGGGAATGCCTTACACCTTCTCCCCGGTCAACAGAATTCCTTATCCGGACTTTATTTTCGCACACCAATAATAATAGAGTCAAACCTTCCTTTGACTAGGGATTCAAATAAAAGGTGACTTGGAACACCCGAAAATCAATTCCAAGTGGTGACTCTGAACAATAAGATAATCCCTATTTCAAATTGTCACTTTAATTGAAAAAACTCTTTAACCCACAACAATTCACACACATATTTATCTTTGTGGGGTAAAAAGGAGGTGTGACATTAAATATATTTTTCCCGCAATATTTCAAACAACCCTTTTCCAACAGCCATGGCTGTTTCTGAAATGTTGCAAACCTTTTCAGAAACAATGTCAGCAACTCTATAAATAGAGTTTGAATCCCAGAATCTTTCCTTACGAAATTTTCTGAGCTTCTTCTTCTTCTTCTTCTTCTTCTGCACAATAAATTTCAGTGTGTTTTACAGTCTTCGAGTGGCTCGCTGTTCACCGGTGTTTGGGTACCAACACTCCAGTGAGTTAAATCGTTCTATCCTGGGAGGATATATTCCAGCACACTGTGTATTCAGTGGGCTCGATTTATTCCTATACTATTTTTTGTTTTTTAGAATTTATTTCGTTAAACAAGTATTACTAACTTTCTATTTTATTTTTTCAGAAAGTTTAATTGTTTATTACAGCAATACAGAATTATAACAAATATAAGCGGATGCAATACAGAGTTTACAATGGATAAAGAAGAGAAGATGGAAACAATTCAAAAAAGATGTTGTTACTGCTATACGAGGAGGCATGGTATATTATACATGGCTAGCTAGAAATTGCAAAGTGTTTAGGCAAACAAGTATAAATATAGAGTTTGTAATAGCACATATACAAAGAAATAGTAGAGTGAAACTTGAGAAACATAGGGAATCTAGAAAAGCTAGGAAATGTCAATATTTAGTCTAAAAGTTTTGTAACTAGAGAGGTGGGGCTGAAGACTCTGCAGAGGTTCAATAGCTTATGCACCCTACAAAGGCGTTGCTCTTAGGTCGTAAATTCGTCATTTTGGTTGGTTATGGTAAATATTTCACAGGTTTTACCAAAAAAAAAAATCATTAAAATGTGTTGATTCAGATTATATCTATTTTAACTCTTTAATTAATAAGTACACGACTTGTCTAACCTGTTGAAGTTTAGTAAGCAGATTAACCATAGGCATAAACAAACAAATTAAAAGTATTAAAGCAATGGAGGTCAATTGATTTTGTGGCTATTTACAAACTTATTTTTAGTTTTTTGACTCTACCTCTTTGTTTATACATGAGAGATTTATTTTTACACGTAAAAAATCTGTCTTTTACACATAAAAAATTTCAAAAAATCATTTTCTTAAATTTAATATTGTAAAAGGAACGAAAAGGAAATGGAAGGCACTAGCGGACAATTATTTATGGCACCAATTTATATCATAACATAAAGGAATAAATAAGTAGTAAATTCATGACAAATAATTAAGTCCAAAAGAGAAAAACACCATTATCCCGAAAGAAGAAAATACAATAGATTCTGTAAGGTGGGGGAGAAAAGGAGTGTACTACTTTTATTAAGCATAACTATATATTGTTCTTGTCTTTATATTGCAGACTGCGATTCCTTTGGAAATAATACATTATTTCAGAATCCAAGTCCACTACATAGCTTTTCATCTACTTATAGGCCAAAAGGAGAATCGCAAAATATAATAATAATAATAATAATAATAATAATAATAATAATAATAATAATAAATAAATAAATTAATTAATTAATTAACAAAGTTAATAATAGACTATCCTTAGGCTTTGTTTCTTAGGCCAATCAGGTTCAATCATATTATGTACTCAACCAAAATATAATTTACTTGCAGAAATTTCTCGTGTGAAATAGTTAAGAATTCTGCGACACCCATCAAAGGAGTAGTTCCCCACCTAGCTAGGAGCTACTTTACCATATTAGAAATTCAATGGTTTTAATAAATCTCCTAACACAGTTCGTCTTGGATCAGATCTAGAACTGTTTTTAACGTACATAGTCATAAATTCTATTGTATTCATTGAGATTTGTTGAATTTGTATACCATTCTGTTATAAATAAACGATCCTATCATAGATCCATTGGGGTCTTGAAATTATATAAATATGATAAGAATGGAAACAACGTAACAACCCTAGTCGCCATCTTTATATTCTGGTTTACTTGTAAATTTTACCGGGTACGACTTATATACCGCTATTGGACAACATTCTCAACAACTAAGAGATCCATTGGAGAAACATGGAGACTAGTTAGAAGTACTGAGCCTCCCGATACCCATGCATAGATTAACTATTATTGACTTAATGAAGTTATCAGTTGAAATTTTCAAGAAACGCAAAACACTGTTTTTCATATATTTCTTATAACTTCTAAATTACATATAGGTTTTTTACTTCGTCATAATTGTGTCGGAGCAGGATGGGAATATTTTACGTTAATTTCCAAAATATACTAAACATTTACTTAAAAAATATTGGATTAAAGTGATCTGTAATTTTTCATTGTAATATCCTCACGACCTAACTAACCATGAGGACCACAATACAATAACTCAAACCAACATCATTTCATCTCAGCTTATCAAACTATCATAACCTATAACTATAACAAAAGGAATTATTCAGTGATTTTACTTCCTTCTTTTTGGTTTCAATCCCCAGAGAATTCAAGAAACTTAAGTTGCAGTTGATTATAATTAGAGTAATAATCATATTATTATTGTTATATTGCTTTCTCATTACTTTAGCAAGTAGGATTGACGTGACATATGATGGGATCAAGTGTATTTTTTTCAAACAAATTGGAGCCAATGGGTAGTTGCTTTTAGCTGTAGTTTATATATAATGGCCCCGCGGCCTGCGGGTAGACAAAGGAAATAACAGAGGAAAGGAAACCTTAGTAATGATTAACAGTGAAACAACATGTTAAGTATTCGATACATAGGAAGTTACTTTTCAGTATTTTTTATTAAAAGGAAGAAAAGAATTGTTTTTATTTATGGCCGGAGTCATTTTCCTTCCAAGTAGATTTTTAGCTTTATATTACTTACTTCAATTAACACATAAGATATTTATCATAAATAACATTTTCATAAATCATGTTTAATGAAAAATGACTTTCTTATACCAAACACAGTACACACTCCCATAGTTGGTTCATATTCATTTGCATAATTCATTAATTAAAGGAGTACACTATCTATTATAGTAGCTCTGCGCTCTGCTTTAAGGCTAAAAAGTCAAAAAGCCAAATACGATAGTAGTAAGTGCTGAAGCAAAGCATCTGATTCGTAGCTTACTTCCTAGCAGATATACCAAAGTGAAAAAAATAAGAAAAAAGTAAATATAAAAATAATGCCAATTTGAAATCAATTTTATTATTACGATTTTACATTAACTATCGGTCCCCTCCAGCGTGACTCGAACTTAGAACCTAACGGTCGTGGGTGAAGGTCTTGAACCTAGAACCTAACGATCGTGCGTGAAGATGATTTACCAACTGGGCAAGCCTCACTTGTTAATATTCGAGCTTGAAAACGACAGTATGATTAAATCTCAAATGGACCTAGTAGCACTTTCTTTCTTTTCCTGTTTTGGTTAAGGACCGATAGAATTGCAAGCAAGTGAATTGTAATATCTTATTATATATATTAATGCTTTTGTATATGTATATATAATTCAGACTAAAAATAATTGCCACTAAGATTATATAAAAACCACCGGCCCAAAGAACAAAACAATTTGAACCACATTCCGACTCTATTCTTGAGTAATTTTCAGATTAAAATTACATATGGATTATGTCTTATGCGCGTTTTCATAGCCCGAGCAGTATATGTGCCAAATGTCGTTGTTATATTCAATAACGCAATACCTAATCACTTAACGTAATATGTTCAATAAACCAATTTAATATCTGAATCATAATCCATTATGTTTTTAAATAGCTCAAGTCTACTTCATTGGATTTTTAATTTCCCAAGCTTATCTAAGTCCTAAGTGAATTGTCTATTACTGATGATAATTGAGATTAGCTAAAAGCTCAATTTGGTGAGCTCGGAACAAGATGAGAATGCCAATAGAGCAAAGGATAGTGGGCCCCTTAGTGTATTACACAAAGATGAGAATGTCGAATCAGTCACACACGCAGGACCAAAAGTACAACAATGACAGCCACCAATTACTTTTTGTATATTTTCACGTTAACAACGAATTTGTCTTGATTTTTAATTGACGAGTAAGAAATAAGATAGAATAATGTTGATTTTGGCTCAACTCCTAACTACGTATCATTAGGATTCTTTGTCAATTTGACACTAGTGGAAACAAGCTAGACCACTTAGATCAGAATAACATGATTTTCACATAAATGTCTTAATATAGAGGCGAATTAATTTATTAGGGTAATTGGGAGGCGAATTAAAAATTCTATATCTACTATAGTCAAGTTGGGCACTCATTTTAAAAACTTAGCTATTGTGTATTTTAATAACTATAAATATTTAGATGAAATTCCATAAAATACATAAATCGGTATAATAAATCATAACAACTACATAGGTCTACTAGGCTATTCAGCAAAAAATATACATGGCTCTATAAATAAAAGAAGTGATACCTTGTCAAATTCACCCAATAGCTTGTTAGCTTCAACTTATCATGGATGGGCCAGGCCTAAAGCATCTTCATTAATTGGTTGATAGATATATGTGGGCCCACTTCCACCTTAATCCATTGCAGCAGTGGCCATGGGCCTCTCTCTTTTTAGCATAGCTCCGAGGAGAAATTTGTGGGTCACGAAACGGTCAAGTTGCATACGAAACAGTGATCATCTTTGCCATGTACTAATAGGGGTTTATTTTAATAAATGGGCATATTTAGCCATTCTGATTGGTCCCTACAAACAAATTTCCATTATTTTAATTTTTTGGGAAAGTTATATTGTATAACCGCTCTCAACAACAACAACAAAAAAAAATTCGGTATAATCACATATAATGGGGTCTGGGGAGGGTAGTGTGTACGCAGCCTTACCCCTACCTTGTGGAGATAGAAATGCTATTTCCATCTTCTGGACATGGAAGCTCTTGACTGTCCAACATTCAGCCTCATATAACATAGTCGGTCTGACTACCGCTTTGTAGAACTTACCTTTGAGCTTTGCTGGGACCTTCTTATCACACAAGATACCGGAAACAAGTCTCTATTTCATCTATCCCGTCCCAATACGATATGTGACATCTTTATATATATATATATATATATATATATATATATATATATATATATATATATATACACACACACACACACACACTGTGTGTTATATACAAAAATTATATAAATTTTATACATTTTCTCTGTCTCGACCCAAAATCCTAACCTGTCGTGATGGCGCCTAACGTGGTATTAGGCAAGCCGATTTCTCACAAATATTTCCAACACTTTTAACAAGAATGAATTTAAAGTGGTTTTAGTAGTAAAAGTTCTCATAACCGGGATAGAAAACCCAAAATATAATGCGAAATTCCCAACTATCAGGGTGTCAAAGAGTACATGAGCATCTATACATCACAAGTCTGAAAAACACGGTCTAAAATAGTCTGAGACCAAATACAGTAATCAAGAAGATAAGGAAGGAGAAACAAGGTCTGCGAAACACCGGCAGCTACCTCGGAATCTTCGGATAATCAACTGTGCGAAGAAATCAACACCCACTGTGTCAGGGAACACCTAGATCTGCACACGAAGTGCAGGATGTAGTATGAGTACAACCAACTCAGCAAGTAACAATACTAAATAAAGAATTGAAAGTAGTAACGAGCTTCACAACTGAGTCCAATTACATTAATTTCCAACATAATAAGGTAGTCAAGCTTTCAAGTTCAATATTTAAGGCCAAAACATTAATTTCATGTCAAGTTCAAATGAAACATAAGATAATATCTCTCAAAAATTTTCAAAACTGTGATATATGACAGCTGAAATGTAACAATAATGAAATCAAATACATCATCTCAGGGCCACAGTCACTCAGCCATTCCATTCACTCAGTACTCGCACTCAGTAGGTACCTGCGCTCACTAGAGGTGTACAGACTCTAGAGGGACTCCTTCAACCCAAGCGCTATAATCCGCACGGACAACTCATGTGCTATAGTATAATATTTGGATCTGCACGTATAACTCACGTGTTACACGGGCAACTCACGTGCTATAATATAATATCTAGATCCGCACAGACAACTCACGTGTTGCACGAAAAACTCACGTGCTATAATATAATATCTCACAATCAGGCTCTCGGCCTCACTCAGTCATAAATCTCTCCAATCTCTCGGGTTCTCAATAATCATGAAAATCAGCCCCAACAGAAATGATATAATGCATTAACAAGGAACAATAGAAACTGAGATAAAATAAATAAGTAAACTATGACTGAGTACAAAACAACAATTTAGAGGATAATGCAACATGTACACGACCTATGTGGGTCCCTATAGTGCCAACACATAATCTGAACATGATTTGTGGTTCAATTTCTCTATTACATAGAGAATGTACAGATAACAACAGATTATTCAATTACACAGCTCCATGGAATTTGACCAAGTCACAATTTCTATGGTGCACGCCCAAACGCCCGTCACCAAGCATGCACGTCACCTCAAAACCGATCAAATAACATATAATCCGGGGTTTTATACCCTAAGAACCAAATTTAGAACTGTTACTTATCTCAAACCGTGTAATTCTTTATTCTACTATGCCTTTGCCTCGCGAATTGGCCTTCAAACGCCTCGAATCTAGTCACAAATAACTCGATTCAGTCAATACAAATTATAAGAATTAATTCCATATGAAAATACTAAATTTTCAACAAAATCCGAAATTTGCACCCAAAAATCGCCCATATGGCCCACATTTTGAAACCCGACAAAAGTTACAAAATATAAACGCCCATTCAACCACGAGTCCAAGCATACAAATTTTACCAAATTCCAACATCATCTCGACCTTCAAATCTTCAAATTAAACCAAGAGGGGTTTCACAATTTTGCAACTTAAATCACAAATTAAATGTTAAAAATAATCATGGATTTGGGTAATTTGACCAATATTGAGTTAAGAACACTTACCCCATTATTTTTCTTAAATATCTTTCAAAAATCGCCTCTTCCCCAGCTCCAATTCGTCAAAAATAGAAAATGGTACAAAGTCCCATTTTTAGAAGTTAAACATTCTGCCAGCGATTCCTTCTTTGCGAACGCGACCACTGCCTCGCGTTCACGAAGCACAAATTTTGTTCCGCCCAAATTCCTCTTTCACGAATGCAACATCACCCTCGTGTTCGTGAAACACAAAGTGTTTCTGCCTCAAATGCCTTCTACGCAGACACGTTCAATACACCGCGAACGCGATGTTTCGCTGACCCCTCACTTCGCAAACGCGACCTCCCCTCGCGAACGCGTAGACCAATTGCATGGGGGTCCCCAGCTGCCTCCTCTCTTCTTCGTGAACGTGTCACACTTTTCGCGTTCGCTATGCACAACTACCCAACCCTTCACGAACGCGTCATCCTCTTCGCGAATGCGAAGAGCAAATCTTGCCTGCCCATCAGTTCCTCTTCGCGAACGCGACACTCCTCCCGCGAACGCGATGAAGGAAGTGAGATAGTGCATCAAAAAAATTCTAGCAGCATTCGAAGTCCAAAAATTTATTCGTTAACCATCTGAAACTCACCCGAGGCCCCCGGGACCTCAACCAAATACACCAACAAGTCCTAAAACGTCATATGAACTTAGTCAAAACCTCACATCACATCAAACAACGGATAAACCATGAATCATACCCCAATTCAAGCCTAATGAAACTAAGAATTTTTTAATTTCTACATTCAACGCCGAAACCTATCAAATCAAGTCCGATTGACCTCAAATTTTGCACACAAGTCATAAATGACATAACAGACCCATTCCAATTTTCAGAACTGGATTCCGACCCCGATAACAAAAAGTCAACTCCCCTGTCAAACTTCCAAACTTAAATTTCTATTTTAGCCATTTCAAGCCTATTTTAACTACGGACTTCCAATTAATTTTGCGGACACGCTTGTAAGTCCAAAATCATCATACAGAGCTATTGGAATCATCAAAATTTTATTCCGAGGTCGTTTACACATAGTTAACATCCGGTCAACTATTTTAACTTAAATTTTAAACCTTGGAACTAAATATTCTAATTCATTCCAAAACCTCACCGGACCCGAACCAATCACCCTGGTAAGTTACATAATAACTTTAAAGCATAAATTGAACAGTAAATGAGGGAACATGGTTGTAATACTCAAAACGACCGGCCGGGTCGTTACATTCTCGGCTACCGAATGTAAATAGTTTCTGGTGCGGGTTAAAAGTGAAAAAATCCATTTTTTTTCTAATTTGTAACTACACAGTGGAGTTCTTTTTGAGAATTTAGCTACACAATAATAACAACAACAATACCTACGCTTTAGTCTCAAGCAAGTTGGGATTTGGCAATATAAATCTACATTCCTTTCATTTAGCTCAACTCATCATCAGTATTGCTACTATAAAATAAAAATATAGGTGTATATATATATATATATATATAACAATTGTAATAATAATGCGCACCGAAATTTTTATTAAAATACACAGGAATAAATTAGAAGAAACTCATGCACAAAGAATTGGAAGGTCATGAAAGATTGAGAATGATGAGGGGTTTCATACTGAATAGACAAAAAGATGCAAACAAGAGTTATGATGGCTTACCAGAATTAAAAAATCAAATTATCCCAATAAAAATATGATAGATGTTTTAAGGTGGGGAAAAGAAGAGCACTTCTTTTTCGAGCATTGCTTTTGTTCTTATCTTTATTTTGCACTCTCCTATTCCTTCAGAAACAATACTTCATTTTAGAATCCAAGTCCAAATACATAGCTTTGCGGCTTTGCCTTTACTTAAAAACCAAGAAAGAAGTGTAGATAATTATTTTAATAAATTGAGTTAATTATAACTTTAAAATAAATAAATCATGCTCTGTGTTTGAAGGAGTCATATTTGATTAAATCGTATTCTGTAAGATCTATTTTTAAATTTAGTTCAATATTATTTGTGTTACGTATTTTAGGTAAAGCGGATGAGCTTATCTATAGGACCATAGCTAGGATTTTATTCAATCAATGTTCTAGTTTTTTTTTTAATAAAAAAGCTTACACGTCCATATTTGTATCTTAGCATACAGTTCAAAGATGCAATATTGTATATAAGTAAAAATATATGCATGCATAAAGTCAGCGACGGAGCCAGGTTTTTCACTAAGGATGTCAAGATATAAAAAATTAAATACACTGAAAAATCAAAGGGGAGTCAACGTATAATAAATATACATAAAATAAAAAAATTATCTAACAATACAATGTAATTTTCTAACGAAAGGGTATCATTTGATACCCTTTGGTTGAATGTGGCTCCGCCACTGCATAAAGTAATCAAGTATCATTTAGGTATTAAGGGAACATTTTTTAGGAGGAAAAATATATTAAAGCCGTTTTAATTTTTAAAAATAGAATCAAATTATTTTTTCAACTAAATATGATTTTGAAAACTTGACAAACAGGCGTAGAGTTCGGAGATAGTTGCTCTCTCTTATCTTGCAAGTTGTATAGAGTTATTTGTGAATTTTAATTATATTTAATGTGAAAGGCAAAGGTTCATGTCACAATTTTGAAGATGATCTTATCCGCAGCCATGATTTTGTCGGGCATTCTCCGTCTATTAAATTTTGGGAAATAGACTAATAATTTTCTTTATTTTGCATGGACATATGCCAAATATTAAAAGACCGAAAGGATAGAAATACTCTCTTGTGACCAGTTACAATTTAAATAAATGAAATGATTCTAAAAAGATTTTTATTTATCGATTTCATGTATTAGATTTTATTGGTCTCTTGCGAAAAGAGTTACTAAATTAAAAGACCGATCTCTTCAACGGACGGAAGGGATAGATGCAAAGGCGGACCAACGTTGATGATACAGAGGTCGCCGAAACCTGTTAGCTTTGTCAAATTTTTTGTATATATCTGTATATGCATCAAGGATCCTTGTATATTTTTATTGTGCTCCCTCAAATATAAAAGCTGGTTGTTTGCGCTAATTTAGCATGGAGCATAAGGCTTCTTTCCCTCGCGTGCTCACCCAAGATTATATTGAGACCCAACAACAGCAATGTCGCACTTTTTCTTTTTCTTTTTTCCTCTTTTTACTAAGTGCTCCCGTTGTGCTTAAGTCCTGGGTCCGCCTCTGGACGGAGGGAGATGTTTAGTTGGTAAATTTAGTACTGCTAATGATATAACGAAATTGTTGACTGGGGAATGAATGCAGCTTTCACTAAGGAAAGTGATCCTTAAAAAATAAGATCACAGAAGTGTAATTATTGATCTAATGTATTGTGATGCTCTAATTTTGTTTATAGTAAAGTCGTATCTCTATAACAATATCTTTGTATAATAATTATTCATTATAAAAGTTAATATTTTTTCGGAATCGATTTTTATGTTATGTTATAATATATGTACTATATAATAACACTTTATTATAACAGTCAAAAAATATCGGAACAAGTAATGTTGTTATAAAAAATAATAGCATATAACTACTTTCAAATCTGCTGTAGAATTATGATCCTAAATTGACTTGGCCAATCACATCATCAACAACAAGTATTGCCGAATATTGACTGTTTAGGATAAGCAGCTGACCATATTATATATTACGCATCTTAAGATGCGTAATGATGCCTAATATATAAAATTGACGCTTCATATCAAAGCAAAGAAATATTTTGATTACTTAATCTTTTTCCCTAGTGTCCACGCCACGGCAATATAGCAAGATCTAACTAACTTTGAGGACCAAATTACTGATGAAAATTCAAGATGTATTTTATGTCCGGAAACTCATTGTCTCGATTAATCTGAATTCGTGTTGCATAGGACCCATTCAAAGGGAAGTTACTTCTCTATTCTTAGGGCTCAAATGGGATTAAAATGGCCGGTAACAATGGGACCAAAGCCATGTTCTAGGCATGTATTGGGTCTAATGTGAAGGTTCGCCAGCTTATAAGGGGACCATAAAATTGAAAAAGACCGCTCAAACTCTTAATGTTTCCATTTTAATCGAAACTTTGAGTAGGTTCAATAACCAGTATTTGTGGGTAGTGAGGTGCCAAATTAGCAAAAACCAAAAAGGTGAAAGGTTGAGGTGTGGATCAATGGGCTTCAATCAGACTTATGAGATATTATCCAAGAAAGCCAACCAATCTGCATTTTTGGACCACTGTTTACTTTGCTTCCACTTTTATTTGTGAAAATAGAACGTGCTAGCCCGTTTTCGGATTGGTATTTAAGAAATAGTCATTATTTTGCTGAAACACGAAAAGTTCCAATATAATATGTTGGATTATGGAGCTCCTGCATATTACGTTGGAACTCCAGCACACGGAAAGTTTAAGCATAATATGCTGGATTATGGAACTCATGTGTATAAACTTCCCGCATATTATGTTGGAATTCTACCACATTATGAAATTCCAGCAAATTATGCTGGAATCTCGTATGTGAAAAATTCGAACTCCAGCATATCATGCTGGAATATTTCCGAATTTTTAAGGGTGTTTTTGTTCAGATTTTATCTTTGCATGAAAAAGTGGCTAAATTTCGATTACTTTTGAAACCGTAGCTATTTTTCAATTACCAGTTATAAATATGGCTATTTCTGATTATTATTTTTTTCCCTTTTATTTCCCACCCATTGGATGTTTTTATTCATTGTCCTACTGGAAACAGTTTAATATCCCACAATAAATCAATCGTCTTCAATCTGGAGCAGGTTCGGATCGGCCATGTAAAGCCTCCACTCCACACAACATTGTCGATCCCAAGCTCGGATAACTGAACCGTAAAATTAAAAAGTTTAATGTCCAAAAATAAAATACAAACTTAATCATTGTCACATGTAATTGCAGTGACATACCTGTCTACATGTATTATTTCTATTCATCGTTAATTATGTAAAATACAAACATGCTTTTATCCAACACTTATCTGTTAGGGTGTTTTACCCTGATTTTCTTGTTATATTTGAGTTTTACTTTTGTCTGATTTTCTTGTTATATTTGAGTTTTACTTTTGTCTTAAAGGAAAGTTAGTAAAATATTACCATAATTACTTTTACTTTTTCTGAAAGAAAAATATAGATCCTTTTCTTGGAGAAAAAGGTTGTGACCTCTATAAATTGAGGATCTCTCTTTCACAGGAAAATACATGCAATAGCATCTACAATGTAGTCGTTTAAAGAGTCAGTATAAACTAAGATTGTATCTTTACCGGAAATTATTAAACTTGGAACTAAATCTTTTGAGAAACTGAGCGATACTTTAAAACTTGTTTGAATCGAAACAAAACAAATTTAAATATTGACAAACCTTAGAATGCATATTTAAAACAAAACAAAAATGAGTTTCCAATCTTACTATTAATAGCAGCCATGTAAGACTTATGTCATTGTATTAAATTTAATTATTGACAAACCTCGATTGTTTTCTTCGATGATTCATCAATTGTTCTAACTTAATATTGGAAATTATGGAATGGATAAAGCTTATCATCCTAGTCATAACTGAAAAGCCATCGGATTTTGCCTTGTTGGACTTCTCATCCATTTAAAGTGCAAAATAAATTAGATGCAGTGTTTTGAATATGGACGAAACCAATTTATTTCCTATCTTGTTTTCTTTCCTCTCCAGTGAAATTAAATTCACACATACAAACCAAAAATAATGTCTTTTTTTTTCCACCAAATAAGTCGCAGTTAACTATACGAATTCTCATGGTTCGTGTCGCTTTGTTTAAACCTCTTCCAATACAGCCTACAAATAGTTTTAACATAGTGTGATATTGTACGCTTTGGGTTAAGTCTGCACGGTTTTTTTTAAAAGACAACATTAAAAGAAGCCTACACCTTATATGTAGTCTTTTAATCTTTTTAACTATTAATGTGGGACTTTGTTCGCACGCCCAACATATTCGCGTATTGATATTAAAGGTATACGCTCTTCTTTGTGCTTATAGAAAAAATTGAGGGCAGAAGAGGAAAATAAATATTTCAACTCCAAACCAAAGAAAATGTAGTCCTCCCAAAATAAAAGTGTTATCCTAGTAAGTATTAAGGATTGGCTTGCCACATACACAAGGAAAGGTTTTTGAAATGTTATCCAAATCCAAGTTCCAGAATCAAATGGGTCCATTTAATCCATATTTGCAAAAGTCGAATGGTCATAGCATAAATTCTGTTGATGGGAAATGTGGGGTTTTTTTTTGGCCTAATTATTTGATATTTACCAATATTCTACGCCACTGAATTCTTTAAGGTTCTAACTTGTATGTGGATATTAAATTGGACAAACATCTTTAAATTGCGTACAAAGTAATGTTTTTCGACAAATATCTCAACGTCCGTCCCCATCTTCACATTGTCAAGTTTGACATCTCCTTTCATGCAATCCATTTTTTCCTTTCCCTTAAAAAAGAAAATAAAACATCATCTACTACTACTTTCTCCATTTCATTTTATTTATGTACCTTGGCACAAAATTTAAGGAAAAAAAGCTTTTAAAACATGTGATTTTAAATATTATAATATTATTATAACTATAAGAGCATGTTATCAAAAATAAAATATAAAAAAAACTAAAACAAAAAGGACTCATTAGTTTTAAAACCAAGGACTGACACATTTGTAATATTTAAACTAATAGAGTATTAATTAAAGGAAAGGGTGGCGATTGTTGTACTTAGATAATGACGTTTCTAGCATTTATCTGTATTATCACTTTTAGCCCGCACCAAAAATTATTTATATTTATATATATATATAAACAAAAAAATATTTCTCTTTACGCTATTATTTTGAAAGCGTACAATGTCATTTTCCCGCATTTATTCCTAAAATTTCCTTCTAACGGCCCACTAAGAAGAAAAAAAGTATAGGGATTTTTACCTTTCTATACACTATATGAAATTTTATTACCAAAAATGTCCACGTTTAGTTAATTACCCGACCTAAACAAGTTTTGTTTACAAAATATATACATTCCACCTTAAAAGGCTCCCAATTCATTATTAGTGTCTTCAATCAATGGATTTAGTTATACTTTTTTCCTTTTTTCTCTCCTCTTTCCCCTTTTCTCTCCGGATCTTCCACCCTTGTAGCAATTTAGTGATCAAGTCAGTGGACAACTCTTTCATCTGGTTGATCACGTAACCATGTCTTAATAGTACTTACAATTTTGTGTTATTTCTTCTGATCCTTTTTCTTATTCTTATTCTTCTTTTTAACCCTTCAGTTTTACGTTGGAATTTAGTAAGAATTCCTCTATAATTAACAGGAAGATTAGGTTAATATTTGGGGACAACTTTTTACAAGTTCTTTTTATCAGGATTCAGGATAAAACCAAAATTCTAATTTAAATCCTTAAAAGAGAATCAGACTCTATTCCCTGTCCATCAAGTCTATTTAATTATTATCCAATTAAGAACTTGTTGAAGTTGCTATTCAAAATACAAAATTAGAAGGGCACCCATTTTCAAAGAATTATATCCTATGCTTTTCACTTTCTTTAGGTAGGAGTAATAATTAATAGGACAGCCCTAGTTGGATAGAATATATCTCGAGGGCATTATTTTACAAATCATACTCAACAATGGTTATACTTTTTCCTGCAAAATTAGATGAAATCCTTCTGGCATGTAATGCTGAAGATAGGTAAGTTTACATTTTATGAGAAATCGATCTCAATTAAGTTGCAAAGTATTTCATGAAATTAAGTAATGTTTTAAACAGTTTTAACACGTTTAGGCAAAGAGCTTAAAAGCACAATGTAAAAGCACAACTAATCTACAACTTATCTACAATTTTCATACATTATTTCTACATAGTTAAATATAACTACAATATCATACAACTAAAATATAATTTTTATACAATATGTCTTTTGTATATTTTGTATCTAATTTATACATAGTAAAAATAAATTTCATACAACTAATTATATATTATATAACCTATCTACAACTTTCATATGTTATTTCTACCCAGTTATATACAACTACAATATCATACAACTTAAATACAATTTTTATACAATATTGTTCAACTTTCATACAATATTTAAATAAAAATATATATATAAATAACAGAATACAATTTTTCTATAATTTTACTACAACTTTACTACAATTTCGTAAGTATAATGTATGTCATGTCTTCTTCTTCTTCGAGTTTCAATCTGAAATTCAACCAAAATCAAGTTTAATATTCACCAAAACACCCTAAAAAATGAGATATAAACTCCAAACAATATTCCCAATTGTTTGCAACAACACTCAATCCAAACAAATAATAGGTTTTTAAAAAACCCAAATTCGAATTCAAAGCTTCCAAGCTTTTTAATGGCTGTCATTGGTGAAATTGCTGCTCTCTTACTGGAATTAGGGCTGGTCTTCGAAAGTGTTTTCTTCTTCATTGAAAGTTAAGCAAGCAACATACGTTAATGGAGGTGTGTGGTAGAGTATTTAGAGCTTGAATCTATAAAAATGGAGAGGGATTTTTGAAGAAGAAGGATAAAATATAGACGGATTTTTGAAGAAGAGTGGAAATAGGCGTTAATGGAAGGATACTGAAGTTTGTGGAGAGAGAAACGTGGGTGAGTGCAAGATACGGAAGGTTTGTGGAGAGAGAAACGTGGGGGAGTGGCGTTAGAGTGATCTTAGGACACTAATTATTATCATTAAATGCCTAAAAATGTACATAATTGGTAACTGGGTATATAATATATAATTATATTAAAATTTGAGTAGGGGGTAATAAAGATTGAAATAGTGTATAGAAATGTAAAAATCGCTAAGCCATTTGTGCCAACTTGTTGGTTTTCCTTTTGTTTACACTTTCCTGCTTTTCTATTTCCTTTTGTTTACGCTCTCATCCTTTTCTTGTCTCTAGATAGAATAGTTGATTCTCCACTATCCTATCTTAACTTTTTAACGTAGCAAATGCAGAACTAAAAAAAAAAAAAAAGATCAATGTTAGAACCAAGTCATCATCACCCCAATTCAAATTGTAGACTGAGTTCCAACCTTAAAAGGTTTTCAGCTTTAAATCTCAGGATCACTTCTGCAATATGAGGCATCGAATAATGGACAACTTGCAGAGAAATACTGCTCAATATCTCCCCTGATCGCGATCAAGAAAGTGTAGCAAAACAAAATAGGAAATTGAATTCAGTCTGCTGGCATCAAAAGTTCTATTACATGCATTGCAACTTCATTTCATGATTAGCAAATGGAGAATAGAGATCAAAAGGAGGCCTCAGGAAGCCATTGATTTTGGTAATGTCAAACTGCAGAGGGACAATTTTCTACTAAAACTTTAAGGCAAAAACTTTACAAAACCAATATAAGTAGGTTTTTGGTAATGCAAACGAAGTACTCTCTTTGTTGTCAAGCAAAGAACCTGAGCAGCCACAACTGTATTGCATCACCCTGACTCATTTCTCTTAAAAGAACTATTAAACCTCAACTTATTCTCCTCCAAAAATTCAATCGAATACTAACACGTATTACATGAAAAATGACCTGTTACAAAAAATAGCTACTTACAAAAACGTGTTCATGAACAATTTATCCCCGTGTTAACAACTGCGAATGAGCAAAATCTAACACATTCCTCAACCAATTCAGCTATGCATATAGTTTACAGAAGTATTAAGGAGGAAATCATAGCTCTGCTGTCAGTATGAATGTTTTTCCATCTCAGAACAACACGACCTCTTTCTTTCTATCTAAGCTTTGAAATACGATGAGCCCACACATATCCAAGCTCTTGAGATATTTAAAAGAGAAAGCAGTGAAGAGGTAATAACAGCCTTCTGAACAATGTTGTTTTTGAGGCTCTCATTTGTTTCAGCATGCCATTGGACATGTCTGTCCTTTTTATATTGAATTGCACTTCATGAACTTCATCACTTCCACCAACATCACCTTGTTGTACCTATTACATGCAATATTTGTCAAACTTGAAAGTATTACAGTAAAAATAAATAAGATTACATCCCACACTCACACATTAAAGGTGAGGCAAAAGCAATACTAAACAGTTCAGGGACAGTGTTGTCAAACGCGCGCTTAAGCCCTGAAGCGAGGCTCAAAACAGGTTGAGCACTTCGCCTAGCTTTGCGAGCGCTTCAGTGTCGCATCAAGGCTCTAAGGCATACTTTTCCTTGCCAATGAATGTGATCCTGAAAAGGCGACACTAAGCAATTGATATTTCACTTTGTCGTAAATTTTTTTCAATTTCTTTGTCCATATATTTGTTATTTATGCTTATGATTATTGGTTTTGGATTACATATACATATTTTTACTTTTTCTCTAGTTGCGCCTTTTTTCATTAAAGCCCACGCTTTATCTCCGCTTTGCGCTTAAAGCCCCAATAGACCTTAGAGCTTTTTTGCGCTTTTCGCCTTTGATAACACTGTTCAGGGAACGGAGCAGAGATGTTACCGAAAAGAGAAATGGTGAGAACGAGTTTCCTGCACATATAATAGATTAATAATATGTTCCAGTATTCCTATAAAGGCTTTGATGTACTCCTATGTCTTTCCTTTATGGTAGAGAAAATGGTAAGACAACAGACTGCACTCACCAACGGCAAAAGAAAGTTCCACCATCTATCCAATTCCAAAAGTTCAATTGTTGCAACCATCAGGGGGTAGAAAAAGAGGATAAAAGAGCAACCAGCAAATTACATGAAAAGGCACAATCTAGTGTTCCACATGAACAGATAAATATATAAATATATATATATATATATATTTATTTTTTTTGGATAAACTAGTCTCTCAATTCTGTGATGAACTTACTTCAAGGAAAAAGACGTATCATATGCCCCTTGAAATTGGACTCATATAAGTTGAAAATTTGAGTCATCGGGCGAAGCGAGTGTTCCACATGAACAGATGCATATAATTTTTTTTGGATAAGCAGACACATAAACTAGTCTTTCAATTCTGTGATAAACTTACTTCACGGAAAAGGACATATCATCTGCCCCTTGAAATTGGGCCATGTATAAGTTGAAAATATGAGTCATCTCATGGCCCATAACTCGTCTCATTCTCAATGTCATAGAAAGAAAGTGGGGGTGGGGACCATCTTCCACGGGAACAAAGCTTAAAAGCTAGCAAACAAAATGTAAAAGTAAAAGGAGAATATTTGACAAATTTCTTCTTTATGGGGGGGGGGGGGGGGATGACATGGACAAAATCGTGACTCACTTCTTCCATTTTTCAACAAATTTGAAAATTTTCAAGCCATTGAACTAAATTGCATAGATCACCCAAAGCCATTCATCACTTGAGATTTTTTTCAACAAATAGGCATTATCCATAACGTAAAAAATCAACAACAAAAGGTGATACAATATTTTTCTCCACTAAAAGATGGAACATCAAAGCACATACAAATGTGTATAGTTTGAAGAAGTTGGCTACTTATTACTGCACCTGTTTTATTATGTTTGGTTTGCTTTCTCTTGATGCAACAAAACATTCAAGATCATTAAAACCTAAATTTGAAAGTGATACTTTTATGTTTCATACAATCTTTCAAATACTGTTCTTTATTACAAAAGTGATACTTTTATGCCTTACTTTTCATCTTAGCATCCTGTGAAATTGCTTTCTTCTACTTAAACTTGTTGGCCTTCACTTTAGATATTTACCAGCTCTTTGACCGATTCTTAAGTATTGACTCCTCTTGAGTAAATATACTGGACAATTCACTAATATTTTACATGTCTTCAATAGCATTATAGTTCATTCAGAAATGTCAATATTCAGAAGGTAGCGAATTCAGAATAAATTTAACCGAAAAAGAGTCATCCACCTTCATTCCCATGGTCTCAACAACAACAACAACAAACCCAATATAATCCCATAAGTGGGGTCTGGGGAGGGCAGTGTATACGCAGACCTTACCCCTACCTAGACAGTAGAGAGGTTGTTTCTGATAGACCCTCGACTCAAGAAAAGATGAAAAGAAAGCAGTAGTAACAAACAGTAACAACAAGATAATAGGAAAACGAAGCGAAAGGAACAACATGTAGTAGTAGAAATCTACCAATAATAAAATACAAGACTAACACTAATACTACTGGTATGGGAAAGAAACACTCTCGACTACCTACTAGTGTTCTACCTTAAGTCTCAAGTAGTCTTAAACTTTATAGTAGTGAGTTATGCCAGTAGCGTAGCAACAACTAACGCGTCAATAGAACGAAAATGTTCTTCCAAACTTCAAGCATTCCCTGTCATTTTCTGCTTGTAAATAATACTCTTAATGTTGTTAGCTATCATCATCCGCATGAATACAAGACAATGGTCATCAGAAGTAAACATATGTAATGTCCCTATATCCATATTACCAATCAAGGTAGAGAAGAGAATGAAGCACAGACCTTTCCACTTGTCTGATGGAGTAAGGCGACTGTCCCTAAGAGAATGCGGGGACTGAGCAAAACCCAACCAAACTCACCAACCCACCATGCGGAACCCATATTGTCACAATAAACCCATCAAAACCCAATTTGTCACCGGTTAAATATTGGCTCAACCCATATTCAACCCATTTTCAAATATCATTCAACCAACCCGCTTAAATATGAGCGGTTTGGGCGGGTGATTGAAAAGTGAGTCTTAATTGCCAGCAATAATTTAGTCACAGAAACAGCTTACCATCTATTTTCTCCACAATTGGCAGGTTAGAGTCACCTGTACAGAAGCCCAACTTCAGCATGATTACGTCTAGCCTTTGCACATTTGTAAGGTAAAGATAACCAACCTACAAGAGAGTACTAGAAAAATCAATTTGGTAAGTGAAAAAATCATATGCACTCCATAAAAAATTTCATTAGCTTCCAAACTACCGAAAAAGGAAAATATTTGATTGACTCTAATAAACAGCACATGACAGATGAAAACACAGATAAAGCAGTTAATTCGCTATTCTTAAAAATAGGGTTGAAAAAACTGACAAGTGTTTCAAGTGAAGAAGCTCGGTTGTAAACAGCCACACCGGCACGCTTTTTCGTCCGAGTTTTGCCTGAAACAATATTTTTCCCCCAACGAAGCACACCCCTTCAACATGGAAAAACATACACACGGTCAAAATCACATGATAAACATGAGGATTTTTTTCTTTGCTTTACAAGTAATACTTCTTTTGTAGTTTAACGGGGATAAATTAAACAATACATTTAGAGGCCGTTTGGTTACACGGATTATGGATAAATTTTGGGTTTAAATTTGTCCAATATTTGGTTGTGAATATTAGCTAAAACTAGAATAAAACTTGTACCAAAATCATGGGATTATCTATCCTGGTTAGAATCCCAGGATTATAATCCTAAGATAATCTGGTTTTGAACCAAACGACCCCTTCAAGGGCAGAGACATCTCAATTTAGAATCCTAACAGTCTTCCCCAAAAACTTTCATCTACAAAACCAACATTTAAGTTTCGATAAGCATAGATTTATGAATTTGATGTAATGGAAGAGGCTAATGACATCATGAAAAAATTGGAAAGAGAAGTGCAGGAGATCAAAATTCATAATGAACGATTTGGGAACTTGTATGTTTTCCTATTCCTCTTAATCTGTTACCATATCCTTCCTAATCAATCCATTAGTTGAGTTGGAGAAGAAAAAATGGAACTCTGAACTCGGTTGAGAATAGAGTTAAACCATAAATTTGTCAAACAACAACTGAGTTATGGCGGTGAAACATTGATATAACTACTCTCCTCCTGAGTTGGATTTTATTAGAAGAACCATCTCATCTTCAGCCTAAATGATCCTGCTTCAACAAACAAATCGCTTGTGTAACCCGTGTTTATCATCTTTTTGGCACAAACTAATTTTTCAAACAGTTGTAGGCCATAAAATACGTTCTGCAAGAGGCATTTTAGAAGGGAGTGGCAATGCAGGAAGATGGCTTGAGTATAAACAAGATAGGAATCTACAATGAATGAAATCCTTGACTTCATGAATAATTGTAATATGAAAAGCTAATTTGGTTTGTTTGAGGAAGGAGAAAGTTGCTCTATTTTATAAAGTATAAAGCTGTTAGCACAACAAAGATTTGAGAATCCCACAAATTCCAAAGATGAGGATTAGTTAACATGTAATCTCATATGAACATCCAAAAGGAAAAAGCCCAGCTCAAATGTAAATATCTACCTTTCTTCTTCTGACAAAATATTGTCGTTTATAACTTTCTGCAACATAGCATCCTGCAATGTGAACAAAAACTCAACAGTTCCACCTTATGAAGAAGTTGACATGAAAAAGAAAAGTACCATGCATATTCAATAAAGTATCATCACATAACACCAAGATCTTAAAGGAAAAAAGTATAAGGCGGGAAAAGAAGTACTTGAATCCTTCTGTATTCAGCACCTGCTCAAATACCAATCAAAAGGATCATTTCTCAAGAAAAACCTAAGCTAATTGAGTTAAAAAAAGGTTATCTTAAAACAACTGTGCAGCTGAAAGAGTGAATTATTAACATCTCAAAGCATGCATACACAGTTGTCATGCAAGCAAATATGAAATATTTCACATATTATGCAGTAAAATCATTCCTAGTATCTTTTCTTTTTAACATCTCAAAGCATGTAATTAGTTGCGGAAGATTTACATCATTATGCAGTACAATCATCTCAATGCCTTTTGTTCTCGTGGGAGGGAAGCCAAACTTCAAGAGTCTTGATCCCCTTATAAGTCCATAAAGAGGATAAAAAGTATAATCAAGATGTTCCTAGTCCATATTTGTCTCCTATTGGAGACAGCAAATAAGTACTCTTAACACGGATTTGTCTCTTGAGGGAGACATTATACAAGATAATCATGGGAAACATACATCAATAATCTAGAATGAATCTTCATAAGGCCTTAAGACTTGTGAGAGAGTCATACTTGTGCCTCGCAACGTACTACTGCCATGACTCGATCATTGTACTCTTCGATGCTTAATGGTGGGAACAAAAAATGCCTTCTTGCATATAGCTGCACAGTCAAAAGGTGCAACAAGATAAGATATACAATTCAAAAGTTGCATCCCAAATTGAATTTTAAATTTTGATATTGTAGCTTCTAGTTTTAAAAGAATCAAATATGGCATTGACAGGTGATAAATAAAGTATTAGTTCAGAATTGAGTTGTTATTAAATTAAGATGTTAGGATTCAGTTTGAGAAGATTGTCAGTTTGGGAATTATTTTTCGAGCAGAGTGTTTTGCTTGACATCTTACCTTATGAATATTATCCTTAGATACAGTATTAAAAAAGCAAACTGAAAATTCGTCTGAGGAAGCAAGTATTTCTCTTTTATTTATTTTCTTTTTAGATAAGGTAAGCAAGGACATTTTTTGGACGACAAGAAAGCAGACTAGGATTGTGAGACATTATTTTTGGGACAAAGTATATTTTGAAATTGGGCTTTGCAATAAAGTACCTGTTCCAGCTTTCAACTACAAAAGGAAAGGCTTGGACTTTTTGTTTATATGCACCAAAACAGTAAGTTCAATCCCTGCCTCCAATTTGGCAGAGCCTACTAGCATGTGTCAAGCTTAGGATTCCAGATCTCGAAATGCACTAAGGAAGAGAATTTCTAGCGTTTCCTGTAATGTGGAGTTGGACAATCCTAAGCTTCACCATCCTTCTAAATCTTCTACCGTATGACCCAAAAAGGGGGAAATGTATAATATTCATAGTGGAAGATTTAAAAAAAAAAAATAGACTTAGTTCAAGTACCCTAATCCACCATACGAAAAGATAGCCTCATAGTCTAAGGAGGCGAGCGCTATTTATAACACTGATCCATAGCCTCATAAAGATAGCCCATTGGTGGTTTTCTCTCCCCATCCACCATACGAAGTACCCTAATCAAAGGACCACCAACTTTAAGAGCCCGAACGACGTCATTCCAGAATGATGGAGAAATAAGAACTTTGGCAGTTTCTTTTCCCGCAACTTCCTTTGCATATCTATTATCTTTCCATTCATTTGAAAGAACTAGCTTTCTCAATTTTTTCTTTTGCAAGTAAAAACTATGCAAAGTTAAGAAAGCCGTTGCAAATCTAGTCTTGGCCGGTCTCACCAAATTTCTTTCATTTGTGAATTTCCTCATCAAATTCAACAACAACGGCCTCTGACTGATGTAGGAATATACCCTGACGGCCTTAGTGAAAACTGTAAAAGTAACAATAACAATTTTATAGTTAATACTTAATAGGATAGGACATAAGTATAAATAACTATATTAAAGTTACCTGAAGCATATGGGTTTTCCTTGAATATGTCACCAAACATCAAGTTGATACAATGGGCAGCACATGGAGTCCAATAAATGTGTGGATACATAGCTTCCATCATCCTACCCGCACTAACATTCTCACTAGCATTATCTGTAACAATTTGTACAACATTTTTCTTTCCAATTTTATCAATAGTCTTTCTAAACAAGCTGTACATTTTGCTTCCATCCGTAGAAGAGTTGCTGGCATCGTGAGATTCAAGAAAAACACTCCCTCTTGGAGAGTTCACCAACACATTTATGATCATTTTTCCATTCCGTGCTGTCCATTTATCCATCATAATGGAACATCCAAACTTGCTCCATTCCACTTTATGCTCCTCAATAATTTGGTCTATCTTCTTCACTTCTTTTTTAAGATGAGTTACTCTAACTTCATGATAGCTAGGAGGCTTCATTCCTGAGCCATATTGTCCTACGGCCTCAATGAATTTATCAAAAGTTTTGTAGTTAACACAATTGAAAGGAAGCCCTGCATCATACATCCATGCTGCAAAGGCACTTACGGCGCGGTCTCTCAAAATCTTCTTGGCTTCTAAACCTAGACCTTCTTCACCTTTTCCCTTTTCTTGTTGTTTTGCCGAGAAATAAAGATTGAGAGGACCTTTTGTCACTGTACGTGCCGTCGTGGATGACCCACTAGAACTATTTGAAGATACCTTATGAGTTTTTTGGGGGGGAGGTCTCATTTCACCATCTTCATCCATTTCATCATCTTCATCAATTAGATTCACTGATGCTTCAAAATTCATTTGAGTTCTTGTCACATTTTTCTTACCAACAAACGCTTTTACTTCCTCCCTAACCTCGGGCGGACAAAGGGGACATTGTACTATATTTTTAAATCCACCTATCAAATGTTGCTTGTGACGAGTTATCCCACCATTATATGTTTTTTCACAAAACACACATTTAATTGCGTATCTTGATGAGCCTTGTATAGCATAATTCCAAGCTATATCATTTCGTTTATTACTATCGGATGACGTCATTTCAACGTTGTTTTATTGAAAAAAAAATTATCAAGTCAATATGCAATTAATTCTAATCTATAAGACTATAAGTCAATAATTTTTTAAAAAAAAGCAAACAAAACGGGGCCTGAAAGAAACAGAAAGTTTGTTATGAGAAGAAGCAACCTCTGTTATTTTGCAAAAACAGGGCTTCGAAACAACCTCTGTTATTTTGCAAAAACAGAGCTTCAAAACAACCTCTGTTATTTTGCCAAAACAGAACCAAACAAAATAGAGCACAAAAACAGACCTCTGTTTCTGTTAAGAGAAGAAGAAATCTCTGTATTTTGCTCGAAAAATAGAGCAGAAAACAGACCTCTGTTTCTGTTCTTTTCGACAAAAAACAGAGGAAAAAAAATAGAAAGAAGAAGAGAAGAAGAAGAAGAAGAAAGAAGAAAGAAGAAAGAAGAAAGAAGAAAGGAGAAGAAGCATACCTGGTCTTTCAATGGCTGGAACCTCAAGCTTCTGAAAGAAGAAGACGATGGCTCGCGAGTTCAGAACGTCAAAGAAGCTCTGTTGTTTTGTTCAAGTTGAAGAAGCTATGTTTGTCAAGCCCTAATCACGACCCTTTTTGTTGAGTCTTTGCTTTTTTTCTTTTTTTAAAAAAAAAAAAACAAAAGGCGACGCTATGGTCGCTTCTCGCGACACTGTCGCATCTCGCTACGCAGGCAGAGGCGAGCGTTATTTCGAAACGCAACGCAACAGAGGCTCTGTGGCGAAACTGTCTCGCCTCGCCTCACGCTATTAGCGCTGAGGCGAGCGCTATTTATAACACTGATCCATAGCCTCATAAAGATAGCCCATTGGTGGTTTTCTCTCCCCATCCACCATACGAAGTACCCTAATCAAAGGACCACCAACTTTAAGAGCCCGAACGACGTCATTCCAGAATGATGGAGAAATAAGAACTTTGACAGTTTCTTTTCCCGCAACTTCCTTTGCATATCTATTATCTTTCCATTCATTTGAAAGAACTAGCTTTCTCAATTTTTTCTTTTGCAAGTAAAAACTATGCAAAGTTAAGAAAGCCGTTGCAAATCTAGTCTTGGCCGGTCTCACCAAATTTCTTTCATTTGTGAATTTCCTCATCAAATTCAACAACAACGGCCTCTGACTGATGTAAGAATATACCCTGACGGCCTTAGTGAAAACTGTAAAAGTAACAATAACAATTTTATAGTTAATACTTAATAGGATAGGACATAAGTATAAATAACTATATTAAAGTTACCTGAAGCATATGGGTTTTCCTTGAATATGTCACCAAACATCAAGTTGATACAATGGGCAGCACATGGAGTCCAATAAATGTGTGGATACATAGCTTCCATCATCCTACCCGCACTAACATTCTCACTAGCATTATCTGTAACAATTTGTACAACATTTTCCTTTCCAATTTTATCAATAGTCTTTCTAAACAAGCTGTACATTTTGCTTCCATCCGTAGAAGAGTTGCTAGCATCGTGAGATTCAAGAAAAACACTCCCTCTTGGAGAGTTCACCAACACATTTATGATCATTTTTCCATTCCGTGCTGTCCATTTATCCATCATAATGGAACATCCAAACTTGTTCCATTCCACTTTATGCTCCTCAATAATTTGGTCTATCTTCTTCACCTCTTTTTTAAGATGAGTTACTCTAACTTCATGATAGCTAGGAGGCTTCATTCCTGGGCCATATTGTCCTACGGCCTCAATGAATTTATCAAAAGTTTTGTAGTTAACACAGTTGAAAGGAAGCCCCGCATCATACATCCATGCTGCAAAGGCACTTACGGCGCGGTCTCTCAAAATCTTCTTGGCTTCTAAACCTAGACCTTCTTCACCTTTTCCCTTTTCTTGTTGTTTTGCCGAGAAATAAAGATTGAATGGACCTTTTGTCACTGTACGTGCCGTCGTGGATGACCCACTAGAACTATTTGAAGATACCTTATGAGTTTTTTGGGGGGGGTGGGAGGTCTCATTCACCATCTTCATCAATTAGATTCACCGATGCTTCAAAATTCATTTGAGTTCTTATCACATTTTTCTTATCAATAAACGCTTTTACTTCCTCCCTAATCTCGGGCGGACAAAGGGGACACTGTACTACATTTTTAAATCCACCTATCAAATGTTGCTTGTGACGAGTTATCCCACCATTATATGTTTTTTCACAAAACACACATTTAATTGCGGATCTTGATGAGCCTTGTATAGCATAATTCCAAGCTATATCATTTCGTTTATTACTATCGGATGACGTCATTTCAACGTTGTTTTATTGAAAAAAAAATTATCAAGTCAATATGCAATTAATTCTAATCTATAAGACTATAAGTCAATAATTTAAAAAAAAAAAAACCAAACAAAACGGGGCCTGAAAGAAACAGAAAGTTTGTTAAGAGAAGAAGCAACCTCTGTTATTTTGCAAAAACAGGGCTTCGAAACAACCTCTGTTATTTTGCAAAAACAGGGCTTCGAAACAACCTCTGTTATTTTGCAAAAACAGAGCTTCAAAACAACCTCTGTTATTTTGCCAAAACAGAACCAAAAAAAATAGAGCACAAAAACAGACCTCTGTTTCTGTTAAGAGAAGAAGAAACCTCTGTATTTTGCTCGAAAAATAGAGCAGAAAACAGACCTCTACTTTTGTTCTTTTCGACAAAAAACAGAGGAAAAAAAATAGAAAGAAGACGAGAAGAAGAAGGAGAAAGAAGAAAGAAGAAGAAGAAAGAAGAAAGAAGAAAGGAGAAGAAGCATACCTGGTCTTTCAATGGCTGGAACCTCAAGCTTCTGAAAGAAGAAGATGATGGCAGACGATGGCTCGCGAGTTCAGAACGTCAAAGAAGCTCTGTTGTTTTGTTCAAGTTGAAGAAGCTATGTTTGTCAAGCCCTAATCACGACCCTTTTTGTTGAGTCTTTGCTTTTTTTCTTTTTTTAAAAAAAAACAAAAGGCGACGCTATGGTCGCTTCTCGCGACACTGTCGCCTCTCGCCACGCAGGCAGAGGCGAGCGCTATTTCGAAACGCAACGCAACAGAGGCTCTGTGGCGACACTGTCTCGCCTCGCCTCACGCTATTAGCGCTGAGGCGAGCGCTATTTATAACAATGATCCATAGCCTCATAAAAATAGCCCATTGGTGGTTTTCTCTCCCCATCCACCATACGAAGTACCTTAATCAAAGGACCACCAACTTTAAGAGCCCGAACGACGTCATTCCAGAATGATGGAGAAATAAGAACTTTGGCAGTTTCTTTTCCCGCAACTTCCTTTGCATATCTATTATCTTTCCATTCATTTGAAAGAACTAGCTTTCTCAATTTTTTCTTTTGCAAGTAAAAACTATGCAAAGTTAAGAAAGCCGTTGCAAATCTAGTCTTGGCCGGTCTCACCAAATTTCTTTCATTTGTGAATTTCCTCATCAAATTCAACAACAACGGCCTCTGACTGATGTAGGAATATACCCTGACGGCCTTAGTGAAAACTGTAAAAGTAACAATAACAATTTTATAGTTAATACTTAATAGGATAGGACATAAGTATAAATAACTATATTAAAGTTACCTGAAGCATATGGGTTTTCCTTGAATATGTCACCAAACATCAAGTTGATACAATGGGCAGCACATGGAGTCCAATAAATGTGTGGATACATAGCTTCCATCATCCTACCCGCACTAACATTCTCACTAGCATTATCTGTAACAATTTGTACAATATTTTTCTTTCCAATTTTATCAATAGTCTTTCTAAACAAGCTGTACATTTTGCTTCCATCCGTAGAAGAGTTGCTAGCATCGTGAGATTCAAGAAACACTCCCTCTTGGAGAGTTCACCAACACATTTATGATCATTTTTTCATTCCGTGCTGTCCATTTATCCATCATAATGGAACATCCAAACTTGCTCCATTCCACTTTATGCTCCTCAATAATTTGGTCTATCTTCTTCACCTCTTTTTTAAGATGAGTTACTCTAACTTCATGATAGCTAGGAGGCTTCATTCCTGGGCCATATTGTCCTACGGCCTCAATGAATTTATCAAAAGTTTTGTAGTTAACACAGTTGAAAGGAAGCCCTGCATCATACATCCATGCTGCAAAGGCACTTACGGCGCGGTCTCTCAAAATCTTCTTGGCTTCTAAACCTAGACCTTCTTCACCTTTTCCCTTTTCTTGTTGTTTTGCCGAGAAATAAAGATTAAATGGACCTTTGTCACTGTACGTGCCGTCGTAGATGACCCACTAGAACTATTTGAAGATACCTTATGAGTTTTGGGAGGGGGAGGTCTCATTTCACCATCTTCATCTATTTCATCATCTTCATCAATTAGATTCACCGATGCTTTAAAATTCATTTGAGTTCTTGTCACATTTTTCTTATCAACAAACGCTTTTACTTCCTCCCTAACCTCGGGCGGACAAAGGGGACATTGTACTACATTTTTAAATCTACCTATCAAATGTTGCTTGTGACGAGTTATCCCACCATTATATATTTTTTCACAAAACACACATTTAATTGCGGATCTTGATGAGCCTTGTATAGCATAATTCCAAGCTATATCATTTCGTTTATTACTATCGGATGAAGTCATTTCAACGCTGTTTTATTGAAAAAAAAATTATCAAGTCAATATGCAATTAATTCTAATCTATAAGACTATAAGTCAATAATTTAAAAAAAAAAAGCAAACAAAACGGGGCCTGAAAGAAACAGAAAGTTTGTTAAGAGAAGAAGCAACCTCTGTTATTTTGCAAAAACAGGGCTTCGAAACAACCTCTGTTATTTTGCAAAAACAGGGCTTCGAAACAACCTCTGTTATTTTGCAAAAACAGGGCTTCGAAACAACCTCTGTTATTTTGCCAAAACAGAACCAAAAAAAATAGAGCACAAAAACAGACCTCTGTTTCTGTTAAGAGAAGAAGAAACCTCTGTATTTTGCTCGAAAAATAGAGCAGAAAACAGACCTCTACTTTTGTTCTTTTCGACAAAAAACAGAGGAAAAAAAATAGAAAGAAGACGAGAAGAAGAAGGAGAAAGAAGAAAGAAGAAGAAGAAAGAAGAAAGAAGAAAGAAGAAAGTAGAAGAAGCATACCTGGTCTTTCAATGGCTGGAACCTCAAGCTTCTGAAAGAAGAAGACGATGGCAGACGATAGCTCGCGAGTTCAGAACGTCAAAGAATCTCTGTTGTTTTGTTCAAGTTGAAGAAGCTATGTTTGTCAAGCCCTAATCACGACCCTTTTTGTTGAGTCTTTGCTTTTTTTCTTTTTTTTAAAAAAAAAAACAAAAGGCGACGCTATGGTCGCTTTTCGCGACACTGTCGCCTCTCGCCACGCAGGCAGAGGCGAGCGCTATTTCGAAACGCAACGTAACAGAGGCTCTGTGGCGACACTGTCTCGCCTCGCCTCACGCTATTAGCGCTGAGGCGAGCGCTATTTATAACACTGCTTAATTGGGAGACTTTGTATGTTATTGGTTCGAGATAAGCTTAAAGGGAACGACATTGTCAGTTAAGATTCATATAGCCAACCTCAACTTGCTTTAGATCGAGGAGTAGTTGTTTTGTTTGTTTAGAGTTAGCTGGGAGAGGGTTTTTCGCTAATGCCAAATATCGGAGGCGAGCGTTCAACCTAAGTTTGTTCATCTTTAGGGGCAGATTTAGGAGAAAGTCCAACCAAGATAGGATATAGCTGGTTTTCCCCAAATTATGGTGCACGTGAACCCATACATATTTCCTAGAACTGATCTAATATTGTTTGCTAGCACCTATGCTCCAAAAAGTCTGAATGGTGTACTTGGTTGAATGCTAAGTTATTTTCCTAAAGTAAGAGGGATCAATTCCCACTAAATTATTTTTTTTACTCCTTTCTTTAGTGGTGCACCCACGTTGTAGAAATCATAGATCTGCCTCTGCCCATCTTGGATGCTGTTTCTCATTTTGTAAAACATTTTTGAACTTGTCTCATGAGTGGCATATATATAGCTACTGGACCTAATAGTACATGTCGAACTTAATTCTGTATCCTATATTAATGCAAAAAGTTATCAAGAATTTTATTGATGAGCTAATTATCCAAGAAACTTTATACATATAAAAAAAAGAGAGAATATAATCAACAAGTAAGATAGTGAATACAAACCTCAAAGATGCAATCTCCAATGTAAGCAAGTGAGGCTGCATTAAACACCGAACGAGCCTTCTCAACTTTGGGTGCACTTGGTAGCCATATGTCGTACCCCATATAGGTTTCATCCTCCTTCACTAGTTACATGAAAAAAATAACATAAACAAAATCAATATGGACAAATACAATTATACAAAGTAACATATAAAAAAATGCACAAAAGGAGAAAAAAAAAAAAAAAAAGTACCTTGGGTTGGTTTAGGAATTTCACGTTTAAGAAGGTCCGAAACCGAAATATTGGACCGGGTGGTGGAAGGGGAAAAGGATAGAGTTGAATCAGAGGTTAGGGGTTTCTTGGGAGGAGTACGGTGGGGGGTATAGGGGAGTCTTTGGCTTGTGTCGACGGAGGAAGCCATTACCTTTGGGGATATGGAGAGAAGAGGAAGAAAAATCGCCATTGGAATTTAATACTTCAGCTACTCTACGGGAAAAGTTTGGCAACGGATAATTGTATTCCGCGGTATTTTGACCCCTTTTAATAACGGAGTGCTTGTTAGAATGTTAATTCTAAGAACTAACCCTCTTACTTGTTGCAGTTGTAAAAATAATTCACTTAACTTCATTAGGTTACAGTTTGCTCTTCTATTCTTTTCTTTTCCAAATTACATTAGGGAATTAAAAAAAGAGAAAGAAGGGGAAAGTAAAGATGGAAATAGACTCCCCACCTATTTTCTTTAAGATTCCTGTTGGTATCACTAACTATAACTTTTGGTCGTACAATTTGCTTTTTACACATGATTGAGATTTGAAATATTCGCATTCGATAGTTAATGATGCTCGAGTCACCAAAGGTTAAATGTGTAATCAAGCAAAGAAGATTGTAATTTGGATAGTAAAGGTAGAGAACGAGGTGGAAGTAAATGATGGTCCATTGAAGTCCGACACATCCAGAAAATAAATATGGAATCGATGTGAATGTTAAGATAAATATGCATTATACAAGATTAAATCACATTCTCAAAATGTATAAGTAACACATAATAAATATATTTAAAAAAAGGCCGCTCAAGACTGTTTTGTCATGTTCTATGGTAACCTCAATATGTATTGGTTCATAGGTGCGAAATAATAGTGAATGAAGGTATTAAAATAGGACGAGATAGACCTTAAATCACATTGAATAAACTTGTATTTAATTACCTAATAACTTTTAATATTCATATAAACTAAGCAAAATATATAGTTAGGTTTAATAAAAAAGATCTATATAGACGATACTAGTTAAGTGGGAATATGCTTTGAACATTTTACTAAGTTTACATTCTGTTATATGCTTTTCAAAAGTCTTTTAACCTTGTTAGATACTTAGATGTATACTATTAGAGAATATAGTAGACTATTAGTGCTACATGTGAAATAAGTGATCATTTTAAGTGAAAGCTACTACCTCCATTCCAATTTATGTGAATCTGTTTGAATGGGCATGAAGTTTAAGAAAAAATGAAAAACTTTTTGAAATTTGTGGTCCTAAACAAATCAAAAAGGGGTCCAGAGTATTTGTATGGTTATAAAAGCTTCTCATTAAGGGTAGAATTGTAAGTTTAAGCTAAATTGTTTCCAAATTTAGAAAGGGATCATTCTTTTTGGAACGGACCAAAAAGGAAATAGGTTCATATAAACTGGAACGGAGGTAGTAATAGATAATATTGTGGACTATTAGTGCTTTATGTGAAAAAAGTTTGGATCATTTTAAGTGAAAGCTTAAGCATAGTGGACTATTTTGAATTTTTGCATGGGAGCGCATAATTTAATTAATTATTTTGTCTATTTGTTTTAAGGGAAACTAATTATTTAGCTAAAACGACATCGTCCTGTGTGACTGCGGTAATTTGCCTCAACAAGGGAGAAGAAACGCCGACGGGCGACGACTGAAGAGTGAAGACTGTAAACAGTGTAATGGTCGATAGCCAATTCCACCTGAGTAAAGAGGAAAGGTTAGAAAGAAAGGAAGCTGTAGCAAATAATGGGCGTGTCTCCAAAATTATACGTCAACAAACCTAAAAAAGGTAATCACTATATTATCCCAATAATAATCATTCGGAGAGCGACATTTCAATTATTAATATCCGTTTTATATTCTGATTTACAGCGCAACTGAAGCAACAACAGCCATCTTCTCCACCACCGCCGGCGCCGCCGCCGTCTTCGTCGTCGTCGATGGCGTCATCAGCATCTGTTCGCAGTGCGGCTCCACCACCTCAGCCGCCTAAGGAATCCTTCGTCCGTCGTTACAAGTACCTCTGGCCTATGCTATTGGCTGTCAATTTCTCTATTGGAGGTTCCTCTTTTGCTCTTCACTTTTTACCATTACTGCCATCTCTGCCCAATGCTCCTTAATTTCAATATAAAGTTCCAAAGTCTTTGATTTGCATTTCTGATCGCACTTTTATGGATCTGCTTTATATGTTTTAATTTATTTTTAAGTCCACTATTGTGATGTTATGCTGTATTTAAAAATCCACAGTAAAAAACGCAATCAGGTACTTGCTTTCTAAAAGAAAGATTCAAGCTTTTTATTATGTTAGTAGGCAAATTTCTCAGTCTTTAACTGTTCTCTTTTTGTAATTCAATCTGAGTAGCTTATATCTCATATAGTCATATTCATCAATGTATAAGAGGTGAGAATTTTAGTGCAGCTTTATTTGCATTTGATGAAAAGTCATGCTAGACATAGGAGGGTAAGAAGCTTTGACTAGGTAACTTAATGAAACGAAGTAACTATGTCTAAGATTAAGGGGTTGTACTGATTTTGGAGATAATATAGAAATGGGAGAATCCTCCTTTTGTCCTTGAAGTATCTGGTTGTTTTCCTGTCTTTCCTTTAGCCCTTCTTGCTCTATTGTTCTAAATTGGTTGGCTTTGTCTTCATTTTGGTTCTTGTTATACGTCAGCAAACAAGATTTCCTCTTTTCGGATTCGATAGTTTTAAGATTGTTGTAATTTATTCAGCTTAATAATCACAATGTTCCTGACTCCACATAGTGCAAACAATATACATTTTCTTGCCCTATTTTTGTTTAACCATCCCGTATTCGGAACTCACTAACCTAACTAATCTAGATTCGTGCCAGGTAGGCATACTAAGGGGGTGACGTGCTCTCTATCAAGAAGTTCTCCATTCTCAAGGCTCGAACCTGAGACCTCTAGTTAAGAGTGGAGGGATCCCGACCATCCCACCCGGCCCCTTGGTGGTATAAATAATTTCTTCTCAAGCCACCATATAATGGTGTTCTGAATTTTGAACGGTGTGATTCATTTAGAGGCCTAAACCAAAAAAGTTCAAATCTGACCTGACTGATATGTACGACCAGTAATGCGACCACCTTTAGTTAAAAAGCCTTCACCTTTATCCGTCTGCACGAAATACTGAAATACTACCCAAGAATGATTGTACATTATACGGTCGAGAAACTGCAATAACAGTGAAAAATACACGGCAATTCTCCTGTAAGCTTTTGTATTTTGTCTCTTCTCTGGAATGTAATCCCTCTTAATTTTGTGCTTCCCCATAGACGAGAAAACTTACTGAACAGTTCATGCACCATGTTCGTTGCCATCATTATGGAGGAGTGGTTGCCTGTTGTGGATGATTATTTTTTTCTGTTACAGTGCTGATATAACGTTGCAGGGTCGATGGGGTTTGACGATCTTGATTCAAACACGACTGTCTTGAATAGTTTAACCCAGCTGATTAAAACGTAGATGGTTTAATCCATCTTATTCATGAGGATTGAATATAAATTGTTGGACAATCCAAATCTGGTGCAGATTATTTTTTGTCAAAGTAGGGGATTGTTTCAAAATTGTGATAAGAACTATGAAAAGCTTAAATTACCAGTGATGGAAATCCTCAAAAGAGGTACATCATTGTAAAAGGAACCATAGCCATACTCAATGGTCCACTTGTACAACTGTGCTTTAAGCAACATGGTTATACATTTAAAACTGATCTGTATCTTTGTTAAACTAGTTTCAGCAAGGACAGTTATAATTAAGAAGCAAGTAGTATTGATTGAGTCCATCAAACTTTGTTAAAGCACATTCTTGATTCCCACTTGTAATTTGGTTGGCTGCAAGTGGAAGTCCTTTGTGTGCTTGCACTATATATCTTTAGTATATACATGTGACGGTAAGATGAGATATTTCTGACATTTAATTCCAAGATGAGCTGTATATTTGTTTGTGATGAACATTTGATTAATTTGGCTGTGTGAAATGGTCTTGCGCTCTAATTGTGACCAGAAAGAAGAAACGAAAATTTATGTTCCTGGTTATTTGTTTCAACAAGTTAACGTTCATTGCTTCTCTTACTGTCTCTTATTTCCAAGTTACCTTGTTATCTGTAATGTTTCTTCTGTCTTTTCATGGTCACAACCTTGTGGTACCTGTACAGCTATATGCTGCAGGTCTTTCCGGTTCTCTTTTTAAGAACTCTGCCACTTGCTTTTACCTTGTGGTGCTTCATCTATTTTTGCAATTTGTGTAGCTTACCTTTTCATGAGGACAAAGAAGAAAGATGTGGGAACCGAGGAAGGAGAAATGCCATATGTTCCTAGCGCTGCTTCAACAGCAGCTGCCACGGCAGTTAGTGAAAAAGAAAATGAAGTCACTAAAGAAGTCGCTACTCCACCTCCTGTGCTGCCTGTGATTGTACGTGAGTCAATACCTGAGAATCAACAGCGTGAACTATTTAAGTGGATGTTGGAAGAAAAGAGAAGAGTTGAACCAAAAGATCACGAGGAGAAAAGGCGAATTGACGAGGAGAAAGCCGTTCTCAAGCACTTTATTCGAGCCAAGTCCATCCCAGTTTTGTAGTTTCCGACTCTTGACGAACTTCAGTACTCGTGGGCGTGGATGAAAAACTTAATATTCAGGTTGGATTTTCATCTTTTTTTCTTTTTCTAAATGTGAGAAGGTGCTGAAGTAATGAATTTGCTTGAACAATGAATCAAAATGCCAGATCTCTATCTCAAAATCTTTGGTTTTTCACCAGAAACTTTGTAAATACATTTGCAGGCTTCAACTATGAATTTTCACTGTTTAGAAGACATCATAGAGTTGTTATTGTCTTTATTCTATACTACAACAACAACAACAACAACAACCCAGTATAATCCCACTAGTGGGGTCTGGGTAGAGTTGTGTGTACACAGACCTTACCCCTACCTGGGGTAGAGAGGCTGTTTCCAATAGACCCTCGACTCCCTCCCTCCAAGAACTCCCCATCTTGCTCTCGACTCCTTCCCTCCAAGAACTCCCCACCTTGCTCTTGGCTGACTCGAACTCACAACCTCTTGGTTGGAAGTGGAGGGTGCTAACCACTAGAGCAACCCACTCTTGTCACTATAGTGGAGACTCGGCTTTCCATTAAAGATGTGGAAATGGACAAAAGCAGAACATTGCCTCCTATTAAAGGTGGCGCATTGAGTCAGAAGACTGTTAGACTTGAAACTTTAAGCAAATCAGCTCCAAGGGACAAAATCCTAACTGCAAAAGGGGATTTGAGTTTACACAAATGATCTTGATTCTTGAGTGCATTAAAATATTCTGAGTCAATTTCTTGAGCCACGAGTAAGAGGGTCCCTATTTCCACGTCGTGTTGAATTTGTTAGTCGTTTAGACTTACTACTAATAATTCGACGATACTTGACTGGGAAATTGTACTTTTTTTTTTTTGGTTTCCCACCCGGTGTCCGGTACCTACCTTGGGGCCCGACTAAATTCGGATTCGCGTCGGGAAATCCCACGTTAGGGTAAATCGCTCCCTAATAAAGGCGACTCCACCACAACCCTTGCGGGTGGAAACTGGACTTTGAAGTCATAGTGTGGAAAAAGAAAAAAATTAGATGAAATGGATTTTGTATCAATATTTATAGAGAGTCGCTATACTATCTCGAGGATTGCATTAATTAAAACAGCTAAAGAAAGAACCCAAAATAAGAAAGTTTTCGACAAGTGAAATTTGCCAAGTTGGCTAGTTGCCTCTACTAATTTGGGAGTTCCACATTAAAGGTAGTTGAAAAAACTAATTACAATTTACAATACACTTAGGAACTCGGAGTTACTGATCCTTAAGGATCGATGGGGGTAAAAGAAAAAGAATGCTCACACAATTGGAGTTAAAAGAACCAAACAAAATCCCAAAAAAGAAAAAACAAGAAAGTATCCCCTCCAAAAAAATTAATTGTCGTTTAAGGTTTTGGCACGTTGAATAAGAATTATTTAATAACTAACTATAAGGGAGAATTTGTAAAAATTTAATATATGCCATTTTGATTTCTGAAAGCGATACATAATTTTAATATCAGATCAAGTTTGTTTGGCTAAAGCCATAAATAATAAAATAGGTATGTGGTTTTGGGTGAGGAATGCTACACAACTTGTCCATTTCCTATAGAGATCCCACAATGTGCATATCGAATCAATAGCTGCCGTCAACCATATAATGTGATAATACATCAACTTAGTGCATTCAAGAATTCTATTAATTAATCACGAAAAAAGATCCAATTATAATAGTATAGTTGCATCAACCAGATACTCTAGTACAGAAGAAATATTCTCCAGCATTTTCAAGCTAAGATTTGGTTTATATATTAAGTAACAATTATTAAAAGAAACGTATCTAAAGAAGTTAATGGAATGATGACAATAGAATGAAGTACACGCTTACACTATGATTATTAACAAAAATTAGTTAGGCAATTTGAACAATCATGAAAAGAAGGAATTAATATTGGGGCATGGAACTTAATATTAAATATTCAAAGCCAAAGTCGATGTGGGTCATAAAGATATCAAATACTCCTACTTGCTTAATAACAGTCAAAGGGATATGTAGAAAATCACATGCATATATAACTAATTATATATGAGTATTACAATAAAGTACTAAAAGAAAAGAAAAAAAAGAAAAAAAAGGTAGTCTTACACCTTTCTTTTTTATATGAAAGGTTTGAACACTCAAATCTGAAGCTTCATTGATCAAATGTATATTCTGATACCTCAATTAGTTACTAATCATAAACGTATAAATCAAGAAAGGATTGGCGGAGAATGAGATTAGAAGAGAAGTTTGGCCATGGCTTGTGGGCTTATGAATATGATTATGAAAGCGAAAGTGTAATTAGGTTTCTAATTAGAAAAATAAACTCACATGCAAGCACAATTGTGCTCGGCTGAAGAGGGGACGCTTCATCCAATATTGTGCCTCATATATCATCATGAGCGTAAGACTTCTATTATTTTTTGTTACTAAAATATTACTCCCTCCGATCTACTTTATTTGATTTATTGGCTGTTTTTACACATCTTAAGGAATTCAGCGGTGAATATTGACCATATTAACCTTAATTTATTCATTGAAAACATAACAAATATACTTAGACTCTTTACTCCAAGGGTAACTTTGGAAAAAAAAAGTTAATATATTACTTATTGATATCTGAAAAAATCAAATATTGTGGACCACAAATAAAATGCAAAAAAATCAATTAAAGTGAACCGGAAAGAGTACTAATAGAGAGAGTATATATAACTTAATAAACTTCTCTTTTTACCTACCAAGAATTTGATTTAGCTTAATTATTAGTACATGTTTTGGACCATTTAATAAGATATTCTTTTTTCTTCTTTCCTTCTTGTATATATTTATAGATTGTTTGATAAAAGAAAAAGGAAGTAGTTGGTCTTCTGGGATATATATAAGGTTTCCTTCTTGACCATGCAACTGTATTGTTTGACCCATTCCACACACAAGCGGCTAGCAGATTAGTACTGGTCACTTCTTTTAATATTTTAATTAGTGTATAATAATTTTTAAAAAAAAGAAATTAGTGTATAATTGTGGAGTGTGACGAAAATGTGTGTTTAAAAAAAAGAGTGACATTTCTATATATAGCGCTCTTTTAAAGAGCGCTATACTTTAACGGAGTTTTGGCCGTTAAAGTATAGCGCTCTTTAAAAGAGCGCTATATATATATATATATATATATAACGCCACTGTAAACCGCGATATACAGCTATGCATAGCGCGGTATATAACCGCGCTATACCTGTTTTGTGGACCCACCAATAAGTCTCTTGCGTTTAGCTGACATAACAATAATTCAAATGAGTATAGCGCTCTTTAAAAGAGCACTATACCTAAAAAAAAATCAGCCCACCGAGCTAGGCATTGCCTTATTTAAAGGCGTTAGGATTTTACAAAAATCCATTCAAAAATATTCCTAACTCTCGTTCAAATTTTTCTTCTTGTTAAATTCTCAAGCATTTTTTCATAATGACTGAAGAGCGAAAAGTAAGGGTTTTATTATATTGGGGAGGGGGGATGAGGTTGTGATGGCGAATAACTCTGTGAGCTATAGTTTATCTCCACACTGTCATGTTAAGTTGCCACTCACAATAGAGTACGATAGATTGGTATCGTTGTTATATAATAAAATGAGTGTGAGGAAACGTTCGGTGAACCTTAAAGTAACCGAAAGATATCCGTATTCCGTCACTCCGCAAGGGGTTGCTTCTTACGCTGAGTTTAACATCGACGATGATGAAACTTTGAGGGATTTTTTGAGGACTCCAGATGAATACCGGAAATTTCTTGTGATAAAAATGTTGGAAATGTACGTCAAGGTCGAAGACGTTCGCAATAATGAGGTTGCGCATAGTAGGAATAACCCTCAGTCATCGGGTGGTTATTCTGGAGCAATTTTTACAGGAAAGGTTTCCGGATGAAAGAGTTTGCCCTGATTTAAATTTATCACCACGGGCGAATGAGGAACAAGAAAATAATTTCTCTCCTGCTTTACATAATCTACAAAACGAGTGGTAAACTTTAATTTTCCTTAGTGTTATGATGTATATTTTTGTTGTATTGAATTTGTATTAACACTCATATATTCCACAAGGGGTACCAGCCAGATATGACTTTTACAAGTTATGAACCCACACCCAATTGGAATATGCGTAGTTCTCATGTGTTGGATCATGGTGGTCCATCCGGGAGTCATCACCAACAGGATAATGTCCATCAAGGAATGTCAACACGTTACGACTTGTAAGTGAAGTGATACAGCTATATGAAAAGTATTTATTAATTTCAGTAGCTTATTATTTTGTTGTTTGTGCAATGAAAACGAGCAAGTTGAATCACCTGTCCTCACTCAATTGCCCGAAGACGACATATTAAATCGGGATCTGGCAGATGCACGGAGTAAGGAAGAGAACAGTGATTATGACAACAATGTCGATGATTCCGGAGACGACACACCCTCCCCTCGTGAGGATGGTGATGAGGAGGAAGAGAATGAAGGACCTGATTTGACGAGGGAGTATGCTCCACCCCCCATTAGACCAAGAGTGTACGAGTCCCAAGTGTCGTTTGATGAATGGGATTCCCGACAAAAAGTCGGGTAACGCGGCGGTACCAGGGCATATAGAGCTGAATAGTCTCCGTCTGGATCTGTGAAGGGGGAGCGGAATCAGGTCAGCTCGTCGGTCCCAAGTATGGACCTGCGCCTCTAGCCATGCTACATATGCGTTGTCTGCCTGGAACGATCATCCCGCTGATAATGTGTGGCCTCCCATGTAGGCCCCCTCGGTATATACTGCGGACGGCCAAAATGGCCAAGTACCCGCTCTGTGGCATGATGCTCTACAATATCGAGGCACATCAGCGGGACGAAAGTGCTCCAAATCAGTCGGCCGGCCAAGTAATAATCGGGCAGGCCACCTATCAAGTCGTCGTTATATGGTGTCGAGATGAACTATCAAATAACAACAGAAAACGTGAGTATGTGAAACACATGTGAAGCTATACTAAGTAAGTTTAGGTACACATTTACCTGTGCGCCCTCCAACATATCCAACACATCCCTGCAAAGGGGGAGATTATGCCGAGCCTCGTAATCTCGTACATATCCACGCCGGAGAACCCACCTCCTAGCTAGAGGGAGAAACGGAGGTGATATATCTGGAGGTAATGGTGGTAGAGGTGGCTGCAACTGCAGGAACCGCTCCCACGCCCAAACCTAACATACAAAGTTGACGTAAAGTATAAGATAATTTTTGACTAGATAGAATTGGAAGGAATGAACAAAGTATTCGAATATGTTGTCACCTATAGAAACGGCAAAAATCCACATACGTCATGCTGGGTGCCAATGCTTGCCCGGCACAGATGCTTGTACAAGTAGGTGAGAATAGCAGCACCCCAGCTGTACCGGGGTAAATCATCTAGCAGTTGAAGATGATGAAGAAATCGCAAGCTGACTATCACGACCCAAATTTTCCCTATGTATAATGTCGTGACGGCACCTAGTCTCTACGACTAGGTAAGCCTAACATTTGCGGAATAATGAAATGAAAACATAATTTTAACACTTAACCGTTCAAAAATACACAGCAAATCCCAAAACCTGGAACATCGTGAATCACAAACTACAGAAGAAAAAATCTAGTGTCTCTATACATCAGAGTCTAACAAGGAAAAATACAGAAGATAATGGACATGAGAAAGAGTAGAAGGGGACTCCGAGATTTGCGGACGCGGCAGATATACCTTGAAGTCTCCAAAGCTGTCCCGACTCACTGATAGTGCGGCTAATAAGGTGCACCTGGATCTGCACCCGAAAAACATGTGGAGAGAGTAGCATGAGTACACCACAAATCGGTATCCAGTAAGTGCCAAGCCTAACCTCGGTCGAGTAGTGACGAGGTCAGGCCAGGGCTCTACTGGTAATTATATAAATAAATAATATAGAGTGTAATACCGCAATAAAATAAAGGCTGAAATTTAACAACAATGAAATCATAGAAGGTAACAGCTCAGTACACAGAAACACAACAGGGGATCTTCCGAGATACCGTCTCGTAGTCCCAAACGTAAATGAGCAGGGGGGATCTCCCGGAATATCGTTTCGCAGTCCCAAAATAAATGTGCAAGGGGATCTCCCGGAATATCGTTCCGTAGTCCCAAAATAAATGTGCAGGGGGGATCTCCCGGAATACCGTTCCGTAGTCCCAAAATAAATGTGCAGGGGGATCTCCCGGAATACCGTTCCGTAGTCCCAAAATAAATGTGTATGGGAGATCTCCCGGAATACCGTTCCGTAGTCCCAAAGTAAATATGCAAGACAGGGGGATCTCCCGGAATACCGTTCTGTAGTCCCAAAGTAAATATGCAAGACATGGGGATCTTTCGAAATACCGTTTCGTAGTCCCAAAGTAAATATGCAGCGCGAATGATAGAAATACAACTACATCACGAAATTCTCACAATTTAGACTAAGTACCAGTCAGGGAAGAAGCAGAAAGTTTATTAAGCATGTTGCATATAATTCACATAAAACAATTAAGACACGTAGACATGTTGTATTAGACTAAACATGATAGCTACACATATTGGAATAACTCAATTAATAATGAAAATAGATTAGTACTCATTAAAATGGTATAACTCAAAATAACAGGAAAAACATGTTGCTGCTCAGTAAGAAAATTAGGTTTCTTCACAACTAGCCCGTGTACGTACTCGTCACCTCACGTACACGGCTCTCACATAGCACAATATTTCTAAATCTTAAGGGGATATCCACCACACGAAGTTAGGCAAGCCACTTACCTCGAACCAAGCTCAATCAATCGGTCACAATGCCTTTCCCACGAATATCCGGCTCCGAACGGCCCAAATCTAGCCAAAAATAATTACATATCATAAATACAACAATAATAGACTCATCTAATTAACGAAATCAATATTTTAACGAAAACTACGAAATTAACTCAAAATCGCCAGTGGGCCCCATATCTCGAAATCCGACAAAAGTTACAGAATATGAACGCCCATCCAACTACGAGTCCAACCATACAAATTTCACCAAAATCCGACATCAACTCGAGCCTCAAATCTTCAATTAAAGTCTATGAAGATTTCTACCATTTTCAACCCAATCTTTACCCATTTGAACCACCAAACTCCTGAATAACTGTGCTGAACTTACCAAATCAGGCTCGAGGAGACTGCTTTAGACCATAGAGGGACCAGTGCAACTGACATACAAGGCCACTAAACTCCCCCTGACCAACAAAACCAGGTGGTTGCTCCGTATAAACCTCATCCTCAAGGTTACCGTGAAGAAAAGCATTCTTAATGTCCAACTGATAGAGAGGCCAATGGCGGACAACAGCCATGGATAGAAAAAGGCGTATTGATGTTATTTTAGCCACGGGAGAGTAAGTATCATTGTAATTGAGCCCAAATATTTGAGTATACCCTTTGGCAACAAGACGAGCCTTAAGTCGATCAACCTGGCCATAGGGACCAACTTTGACTGCATACACCCAACGAAAACCAATAATCGATTTACCCGAAGGAAGAGAAACAAGATCCCAAGTACCACTCGTATGTAAAGTAGACATCTCGTCAATCATAGCTTGACGCCACCCTGGATGAGACAGTGCTTCACCTGTAGACTTAGGGATGGAAACAGAGGATAAAGATGACACAAATGCACAATGGGGTGATGACAGACGATGGTAACTTAAACCAACATAATGGGGATTAGGATTAAGTGTAGACCGTGTTAGTTTACAGCTATGTATATAGTGTAGTCTTGTCCCACATTGGAATAGGAGTAGTATGTCCTTGTATAGTATAGCTATAAATAAGGATCTTTTGTATTGTATTGAATATCTAATATCAATAACATTTTTTCTCTCGTGCCTTCTCACAGACCGTATACCTTTCTGTAGTGCAATCGGTTGACTAAGAGGAGACAAATCCGCAGTATTAGCAGGGGCAGGTGCAGGACGTGAATCAGTTGCGCCTGATGCTGGGCGCGGACGACGATGATAAGTCAGGAGAGGTGGAGCTGTAGAAGGTTAAACTGTACTAAGTGGTGGAACTAGAGCTATAGGTGGTGGAGCTACAACTGGAGTTGTAGGTGGTGAAGCTGGAGTTATAGAGGAAGATGAATTAGAGAAAGTGACTGAATCTCCAAAAGAAGGAACTGGTAGCACATCATAAATATCTAAGTGATTACTTGGACCTGTGAAGTATGATTGGGTTTCAAAGAAGGTAACATTAGCAGACATAAGGTACCGCTGGAGGTTAGGAGAATAACATCGATATCCCTTTTGCGTTCTCGAGTAACCCAAAAATACGCACGAGGAGCTAACTTATCTTTTCCTGGAGTAAACATGTGCTCCCAAAGACACGAGGTGGAAGAGAAAATAAAGGTAAGTGGGGAAACATGACAGAGAATGGAACTTGATTCTGGATGGCTGAAGATGGCATACGATTAATAAGATAGCAAGATGTGAGAACTACATCCCCCAAAAACGCAACGGAACATGAGATTCTATGAGTAGGGTACGAGCAGTTTCAATAAGATGTCTATTCTTTCTTTCAGCTACCCCATTTTGTTGGGATGTGTATGGACAAGATGTTTGATAAATAATCCCAAGAGAGTTCATAAACTGCTGAAATCGGGAAGACAAATACTCTAGGGCATTATCACTATGAAATGTGCGGATAGAAACCCCAAATTGATTTTGAATTTTAGCGTGGAAGGTCTCAAAAATAGAAAACAACTCAGATCGATTTTTCATCAAAAATATCCAAGTGCACCTGGAATTCATCAATGAAACTGACAAAGTAGCGGAATCCCAAGGTAAAACTAACCCGACTAGGACCCCAAACATCTGAATGGACTAAAGTAAAATGTGACTCTGCTCAATTATCAAGATGCCGAGGGAAATGGGAGCGGGTATGCTTATCGAGCTGACATGAATCACACTCTACGATGGACAAGTAAGATAAATCAGGTACCATTTTTTGAAGTTTTGACAAACTGGGATGTCCCAACTGTTTATGTAATAAATATGGTGAATCATTAACATGACAAGTTGTCGAAGGAAGACAAGATGTGAGTCCATGTGATTTTGCAAGGATAGTAATAAAGTCCATCTGATTCACGCCTGATACCAATGATCCGCTTTGTACTGCGTTCTTGCATAAAAATAATGTCATCAAGAAATAAAACAGAGCATTTAAGTGATTTGGCTAAGCGACTAACAATTATGAGATTAAAAGGACTATCGGGAACATAAAGAACTGATAAATCACCCTTCTTTACTCCAAACCCGAAAGTGAAGAATTGAGGAAAGAAATTCTTACCTCTTTGAAGCCCTAGCTCCTTGTGAAATCTTCAAACCTTGAACAAGAAATTGATGGATAAATGACTAAGTCTTCACTTTCTCTCTCTAAAATATTAGATGAAACCCTTCAAAATGACCCCCAATAGTGTTTTATAAGAATAGGGTCGGGTTTATAAAATCAGAAAAATAAAGCTCCGGAACAGGTTCTGCGGTTGCATATGCGATCGCATAATGGTTATGTGAACCGCATATCGGTCGCATAATCGGTGTCCAAAACTGGCAGACATCTGTCTGTGTAACTGGTCACTATGCGGCCCGCATACCTGTTCTGCGGTCGCATAACAGTTATGCGGTCGCATAGTCGACCGTAGATTTCATCCAAACTGGCCTTCTTCTGCCTCACTTATGCGGCCATTATGTGGCCCGCAGAATGATTATGTTGTCTCATAATGGACCGCAGAAACGCATTTTTCTACCAAAATTTTCCTTTACTTCATGGTGCATTGTTCAACCCAAAAAGTCTGAGCCGCGGCGAGCTTATTTCTACAACCTTTGTACTATTTGATCTACCTCGACGCCACAAAAAAACTTAATTTCCTTAGCAAAACTTTCCGGGTCACTACACATACGTCAACATCTGGTCAACCTTTTCAACTGAATTTCGAAACCTTGGAACTTGGTGTTCCAAATCATTCAAAAGTCTTACCGGACCCGAACCAATTACCCCTGGCAAGTCACATAACAAATGTAAAGCATAAATTGAGCAGTAAATGGGGAAACGGAATTTTAATACTCAAAACGACGGGTCGGATCGTTACACTGACTAGGTTCCCCGAAGTGTTCGGGAACAAGACCCCCCCAATAGAAGGAGCAACAACAACCTCGTATACCGGTGAATATGCAGATCATTTGTCTCCCCGGTGATGTCGGGGTGCAATATCTCCAAATGCTGTCGAATAGCTGTCAAACTCATGCGACTGGCCCCTGAGTGTGCAGTCTCATCCTGTGGCCTGGAACTAGTGAGTTGCTGCAGCATGTCCAAATACTGCCCACGCGTCATCTCTCTTATGGCCTGAGGCAGTGCAACGGGTAGTCCATCAACAGGCATCCCATATAAAACCTCCACGTCCTGCAGTGTGATGGTGGCCTCGCCAATGGGCAGGTGGAAAATGTGCGTCTCCGGTCGCCACCGCTCTATCAGGGCCGTGATTAAAGACTAGTCGAGCTGCACCCGCCCGATCTCCAAAATTCTGTAGAAGCCCGTATCCCGCAGGCGCTGGACTACACGGGGATGGAGATCTATGTCCTTCATAAAATTCCACATGTCATCCACTTTCCTGGCGCGGAGAGTCTGGGCCAATAACTCTCCCTCTCATACGTAGGCAGACCTATGATCTCCCTGTAACACTAATAGCTCATCGGAGACAGGTCCGGGATGCATAGGCGGCACGTCCATGTCGTCTATTATAAATTAAACAACATTAATTGTATGTTTGATCTGTAAATTAAATAATTATTTTTTATAATTATACAATATTTAATTAGACAGAGTATATATCTATGGGTTTCAGGCTCGATATTTGATACCCAGTAGCACCAAGCTATCCTAAGTTCTTGTATGTGTCAATTTTATTATTTTCGTAATTTTGTATGTTTGATCTGTAAATTAAATAATTATTTTTTATAATTATACAATATTTAATTGGACAGAGTATATACTTATGAGTTCCAGGCTCGATATTTGAGACCCAGTAGCACCAAGTTATCCTGAATTCTTATGTGTGTCAATTTTAATATTTTTCATAATTTTGTATGTTTGTTTTGTAAATTAAATAATTAATTTTTATCATATTTAATTGGACAGAGTATATACCTATGGGTTCCAGGCTCGATATTTGAGGCCCAGTAGCACCAAGCTATCCTGAATTTTTATGTGTGTCAATTTTAATATTTTTATAATTTGTATGTTTGTTTTGTAAATTAAATAATTAATTTTTGTAAATTGGACAGAGTTTGTGTTTGATCTAATCAGTATAAAAAATACTTAAACTATAAGAATTCTACGCTAAAAGGCTCTACATTTTATTACGCTAAAAGGGCACTAGTCTTTAAGCAAATAAATAATCTAAACTATATAAATATAAAAGTATAGCGCTCTTTAAAAGAGCGCTATATATAAAAATGTCACTCTTTTTTTTTAAACACACATTTGTCTCACACTTTTCAAAAGAACCACAAATGTGTTATGAAATCTATAATTGTGGTGTAGTAGAATCTATCCTAGCCTATTATTCTCATTCCAATACAATCATATGCCTAGACTCTTTTAATGATTAGTGCACGTTGGTGAGTGATCACTGGATTTATATAATCACACAGTTCTCATTAAGTACAGAGCCCAAAAAAATCTACACAGAATCAAGAATAGATGTCAGTGATTTACCCAGAGATTAATCCTTCTCACTTTTGGAGAATTCTAGCAAATGGCTATGGCCTATAAGCTGGAGCCAAGCAAAAACAGTAGTAGTAATCAGCGGCGAAGTCAAGATTTTTATTAAGGGGAGACAAAACATAAAAAAATAAACCCATCAACAAGTCAAGAGATGTCATTATATAGTATATATACATATTTTAAAAAATATTACCTAGCTATACAATGTCATTTTTCGGTGAAGGGGTATCGATTGACAACTCTTTGAGTGTATGTGGCTCTGCCAAGTATAGTTGGGGGTGCTGACCATCAGAGTAATCCCTCTTGCCGCTTGCTTGTCTATTAGCTAACAAATTACTCCAACAAAGGGATGAAAGGAGAATTAAAAAAAGGTAAGATACAATTAATTTTTTTAAAAAAATAGACAAGCACATAGGTAATTAGCGGACGTCGATTAATTTCTAAGAATATGGTTTAGAGGCCATATTATATGCAATTAACTATTAATGAATCATGACTCATCCAACTAAAGCTTCTTAACTACTCAAGTACACACTTCCAATTATTAGGAATATTATAAGATTTAAAAAAAACCCTCTTTCTGCTTTTCCCTCCCCACCAATTACCCTACTCCAAACAACAAAAATACACAAAAGCGTGTGCAACGTTCAAACACAACTCACAAATAATACACATATCTACAAAACCATTGTCAAAATCATTAGCCAAGATCTAGCAAACATAAGAAGAAGAAAAATTCTCAGATGGATAGTACCCTTTGGAATTTGTTAGCAACAGTACTAATCCTCTTCTTAATATCAGCATTAATCATCATTTTTCATAGGAAATTCATCATCAAACCAACATCATCAATATACATAATTCAACTTCCTTTGGGAAATCTTGGATGGCCTTTCATCGGAGAAACCCTAGAGTTCATCTCTTGTGCCTACTCTGATTCCCCTGAAAGCTTTATGGACAAGCGTCGCCACATGTAAGTTTAATTTAAATCATACGTTGTTCAGTGTGATTGATACGACTAAAGTTATTTTTCGAAAAAATATAAAATAACTCATTTATGTAGTTTTTAGTTGGAGAGTGGAAAATATTTTCCAAAGAACATTATACTAAAGATTGATATTAATATTAGCAAGCTTTTTACGTATTATTAAAGACTGGTAATAATGTCTATGTGCCGTTTATAGTTGTGATATGATATTAAGAGTTGGGATATCTGTCAAGGAAAAAATATCTTCTGCCTAAAAGTAAGAACAGTAAGAATATTTTCTGGCTAGCAAACATCAAAATATTTTTCTATCGTACCAAACACACAGGAATCTTCTCTATTGGGTCATTATGATCAGTCTGTTAATTACTATGTAATAAATGTTATTTACGTATTTTTGCTTTTTGGCTGTGGAAAATTTTGAAGGTATGGAAAAGTGTTCAAGTCACATATATTTGGAAGTCCGACAATAGTTTCAACTGATGCAGAAGTTAACAGAAGTATTCTTCAAAGTGATGCAAAGACTTTTGTGCCTTTCTATCCAAAATCTCTAACTGAACTCATGGGAAAATCCTCCATTTTGCTCATTAATGGAAGTTTGCAAAGGAGAATCCATGGCCTAATTGGAGCTTTTTTCAAGTCTCCTCATGTTAAAGCTCGGATTACCCATGACATGCAAAAGTATGTTCAACAATCTATGGCTAATTGGCATGAAAATTGCCCCATCTATATTCAAGACCAAGCTAAAAATGTTAGTTTCCTTTTCCCTGCCTCTTACTTAACCATTTAGTTATCTTATTTCAAGATTATGCACTAATAGAATTTTTTTAGTATATTTCAAAGTGTTGTGACAGGTAACTTATGTTATTTTCAGGTTATTAATTTCACTTTTATTGACCCATTACTTATTGTTATTTTTTAAAACATCTGATAGTGTAAAAAGAATTTTATCGGACTAATTAAGTGAGTAGAAGTTAAACTCTTCTAAATGGAGAAGGGCAAAAATGATATTGGGTGTGTAAGAGGACGATTACAGTCCGACTAATTCGTTGTCCAAAGCTTTTCCTACAGTGAAAATTAATGATTATGACCTAAATCGTGGGTTTATGCTAAAATTGGATGAATTATGTTGTTGGCAAAAGTGCAGTCATTTGTAATAATTATGTTTACATAATTATAATAATGTGTCTAATTTCAACTTTGTTTCCTTTTCATGTTTTTTCTTTAAACTTTTGCTTTATGGTACGTTCAGATTGCTTTCCAAGTGTTAGTCAAAGCGTTGATTGGAATAGATCAAGGTGACCAATTGGAGTTTTTAAAGAGTCAATTTCAAGAATTCATAGCTGGTCTTATGTCTTTGCCAATAAATATTCCTGGAAGCAGACTTCACCGCTCTTTACAGGCAAGTTATGCTAATTTACTTTCATTTTATACGACATATTTGACTGAATACAAAACTTATTTACGAAATTTTATTTTTTCATTGTACAACGGAATCTTGAATTGCTAATTTGTTTTCAGGCGAAAAAGAGAATGGTGAAATTGATCCAAAGAATAATACAAGAAAAGAGGGACAGGAGTACTGTTTCAACAGTAAGTGAAGACGTAGCTGATGTTTTGCTAAATGATACAAGTGAAGAACTAACAGATAATCTAATATCGGATAATATGATTGATTTGATGATACCTGGAGAAGATTCAGTTCCTGTCCTTATTACTCTTGCCATAAAATACCTTTCAGATTGCCCTGCTGCCCTCCAACAATTGACGGTATGTACTATAGTTCTTAGCAAGAATTTTTGTACAACGAGGAATCTATTGCAACGGATTAATATATACGGGTCTGGGGAGGTTAGTTTGTACGCAGACCTTACCCCTACCCTGGGATAGAGAGACTGTTTCCGATAGACCCTCGACTCCCTCCCTCCAAAAACTCTCACCTTGCTCTTGGGGTGACTTGAACTCACAACCTCTTGGTTGGAAGTGGAGGGTGTTCACCACTAGAGCAACTACTCTTGTCATATACCAGTTGAATATATATAGGTTAAAGTATATATCATATATGTCACGACAAAAACTGACTTATCAACACCTTTTAATTTCTTTTTTTCATGTTTTTTACTACTACTAATGATTAATGAGAATGACTCGTACTTGATTGTAGTTCTTTTGATCAATGGCAATTATTTTCCATTTAATTATTACTAGAATTATTTTTTTAATTCCATGGTGGTTTACAGGAGGAGAACCTGACATTAAAGAGGCTGAAAGAAAAGCAAGGAGAAACACTAGTGTGGAGCGATTATTTATCCTTACCATTTACACAAAACGTAAGTTATTTTTTTAATAGTATTTCAACTTTTCGGTGTAATAAACATAACTTTGCCATAATAAAGAAACTGATGAATAGTTGGAATTGTTTTTTTTTTTATAGGTGATATCAGAGACATTAAGAATGGGAAACATAATAATAGGGGTAATGAGGAAAGCAGTGAAAGATGTGGAGATAAAAGGATATTTAATTCCTAAAGGATGGTGTGCTTTGGCATATTTTAGATCAGTTCATCTTGATGATAATCTCTATGACTTTCCTTTTCAGTTTAATCCCTGGCGCTGGCAAGTAAGCACAAACAAATTAAATTAGTATGTTTAATTCTTGATGAGATTGATTTCGTGGAATTTTAATTAGCCAACTGAATTATATACCAAATCGCTATTAGACGCACTCTGAAAAGGTTGAGTGTGTAAAATGATATTTGTCGTCAGAAAGTGTATAAGGAGGGATTTGATGCATAGTTCAGGTGGCTACTTATGTATTTTGCCTTGCGAACAACTTCTTCCTAGAGGGAAAATTATTTTACTTTGATTTAACTTATATACATCGATAATATAAAAAACGACGGTAGTAACTTGGATCTTAAACTTTTGTAATATGATGATTACAGAACAAGGAAACGAACAACTATAACTTCACACCATTTGGAGGTGGACAAAGGCTGTGCCCTGGGCTTGACCTTGCTAGGCTTGAAGCTTCTATCTTCCTCCACCACTTTACTACTCAATTCAGGTACTTTTTACTGTAGATTAATTTTAATTAAGTATATCAATTGACCACAACCCTAAACTGTCCAAAATAATGATGTTATATATATATATATATATATATATATATCGATTTAGCTTGTTTGGCACTAAGATTTAGTTGTTTTTTATTTATTCCAAAACTCTTACTGTGTGGTCAATACCGATTCTATGTTTGGAAAGTTGATAAGCTAATTCATATAGGTATATATTTGTCAGGTGCCCATCTAAATTGGAAGCGGTTATAGATCCTAGAGATAACAAAACTTCGTAAGAAAATATTTCGAGAACTATATGAAGATCAAATTAGGTCTCAAATCGATATTTTACTACTTCACAAGTTTTCTGTTCGACACAATATTCATACGGGCAATTATGAATTGTACCAATAAAAGCTGAATTTTGGTTAATTATATTGTATGTAGGGGTATCAAATACTCAAATGGACGGGTTGTGTCAATTTTGGGCGGGTCAAAATAGATTGAGTCAATAATTGGGCCGGTCAAATGACCCGCCCGAAAGTTACTTGGGCTAAAATGGATTGGGTCAAGATTGTCTAAAATTTGGATCATAACCCAACCCGCCCAACTCTTATCAAGCTTTGCTTAATATGTGTTATTTTCTTATGAATTGTATAATTACTAAATAAGAATTTTTTTCTTTTGTTATGGTCATATATAACGTATCAAACAAAAAAAATTATTTCTAAGATATTTTGGTAAAATTACTCATGGATTAATTTGGACTAAAAATCAGTCCAACTTTAAATGAGTTGAGATAGATTGGGTTAAGATAAACTGAGTTTAATAAATGGCGGGTCAATAACCAATCTAACCTTGGACGTATTGGGCGAGTCATTTGGGCTTGTGCCAAATTTGATAGCATTAATTGAATGCATGAAAAATTACATAATAATTGCAGGTGGGTGGCTGAGGAGGATTCCATTATCAACTTTCCAACTGTAAGAATGAAGAGGGGAATGCCAGTTTGGATTAAAAGGAGAGAGCAGACAACAACAGAGTAGCCACTCAACTACTGCCCAATTAGTAAAGAAAAGATCATGCAACAACATCAACATGTTAGAAGAATTCAACACATTAGAAGATTTACAAGTACAACGTAACGAATTATACTAGAGAAAAAGCAGCTGCTTTTGCAACACACGTGTGGAGGGACTATTTAATTTGTCCTTTTCTTATGAATTTTTGCGCGCACACATATATATATATATATATACACACTCCAGTATTTAGATTTATACTTTTTCTGGGACCCCATTAGACATTTTCACTGATTTTACTTGTTTTCCACTCTCATATTCCACCTCTTGTCTGTAATCTGTACAAATGCTATATATATAAAAAAGAAAAGGTGACCAAAAGGGCCAATCAATTTATGACTATAAACTAAATATTTTATATGTTATATTTGGTAAGCAGCTATCGCTTTCCATTTATGAGTCTATATATGGGGCCATATACTAAGTTGTAATGGCATCATTTTAATCACTTTAATTTGGAAGCTTTAGAGTGAGTTTTACCTGTCCGTCTGGTTTCAATTAAAAGTTGATTACTATTTATAATCGTTTAAATAACTGTAGCTATCTGTGTTTCTATATCTGTCGCACCCCTTTTTCTACCCGCAAAGTAATATTGTGTGGATTAAAGGGTTTTTCCAATTAAAGTGACAAAATTGAGTATGAATTATTTTATTTATAGAGTCGCCACTTTTATTTGAATCTCTAATCAAAGGAAGATTTGACTCTATTATTATTGGTCTACGAAAATAAAGTCCGGGTAAGAAATTCTGTTAATCGGGGAGAAGGTGTAAGGCATTCCCCGAATTCCGTGGTTATAGCACGGTCGCTTTTATTGACTAAAATTTGGCTTGAATTAGTTTTGGATAAAGTGTGTATTATTTGCCTTAAGTTACTATTGTCTAGTGTTGCTTAATAATTAATAATTTTGCCCTAGGAGCGTGCAAGCACATAAAGTCCTTATTTGATTATATGTACTAAAACAAAGAACGTGTCGGTACACATGGTTTAAATACAATTAATATTGAAAAGTCAAGGAGCGGGAATGCACACATGACTACTTTATTAAAAACAAAATCGACCAAGGACCGTGTATGAACACATGGTCTACATCTCAAACGTGCCTAAAATTGCCTATCGCTTAAATTAATTAAAAAGCGATTCTTTTTTATTTATTACTTGTTCGACTGGAAAAAAAAATATTATTATTAAAAATAATTTTTACTAATGCAAGACATTAAACCCGGGTAAGCTTATGTTAAGCTTTCATGGTATTTGGCCACTTATTTTATTTAACAAAAGATAATTTATTGGTTTTAAAGAAAATGCCCATCTTGCTTTCTATTGTCATTGGACATACAAATTTTAGCTTATTTGGACCATGTTGCTTAAGAGTCTCGATGACCAAGACAAACAAAATAACAAGTATTCTTCTAAGCCCAAATTGCTTCTTACATTGATGTCCAAACTAATTTTATTTTTTTTTCATAAAAGAAACTTACATGCTAATTATTATATTTTATCTTCTTAACCAACTATTTCTTAAGGACTAACATAATATTTCTACTCATCTACACCAATCATGGCACTAATCAAACTACACGCATTAACAACATAAAAACCACGACTAAATATAAAAACTACAAAAAACGGTAATACTTCAATGCTAAAGAGAAGAACTATATTAAGTATAATATTATGTTGACTATAATTCAAAGCATCAAAATATTTGAAGCTAGAAGTCTTTCTTAGATAATTATACATGAACCATGAAAGTAACTCACGGAAAAGAGCCCGAACTAAACAAACACGGTTAAAAGTGGGGTCTTTATCTTTTCCTTAAACTAAGTAATCTTAACAGAATACAATTTCAATCACATATATAAAGAAGAAAACGATAATTTAACTAATTTTTAACAGATTTACATGATGATTACACTAATATAACATTCATCTTGAAACAAAATCAGATCTAATATGTTTCATCAACCAAACCGGGATCAAATCCTTCTTATTATCATCAAGAATCTGCAATATAAGAATTTAAAAGTTACCTGGTTTGTGGAATAATAAAATACAGCAGTGCAGCAACAAAAAGCTCAGCAGCAAATACAGTAGAAACAGCAACAACTCAAGTGTTAAGACAACCCAGAAAACTCAACAAAGATGCTTGAAACTGGTAGCTATCAACTTCACAAATTGCCTAAGGGATCTTTTTATTTTTTTCGAGGTTTTTGCACTCAAATAATTCTCACAAAACACTGAAATTTTAGCTTGTTATATGTATTAAGCTGCTGATTTTTCTCAAAGATATATGTCTTTTAGCAACTCTCCAAGATGTGTCTCACTATAAGATAGAGTGTCACCCTTTTCAGTGAGTAAGGATCTCTGCATTCTAAGTGTAAGACAGTCCCTTTTATAGGAGAAAAGCAGCCCTTTCAATAGGCAAATAAAGTTAGATTTTTGGACAGATTTTGGTTCACCAAAAATTTGTCCAAAAGACTGACTTTGTGTGCTAAAACACTGTTCAAGGTCTGTCCCAAAGGTGAAAGGACAACCTGAAAATCTGATGTGTGAGAAGCAAGGAGAAAAAATGTCCTTTCAGCCACCCTACTAGTAAAAGTAAGCTACTATTACCCTATTTTGTGATAAAATAAACTAAACTTCAGATTTTAACCATCAACAACAAACTACTTGCTCAACACAAATCAAACTTGGACAACTATGAACTGACAAAGCATAGACGAGACTAAAAACGTAATTGAACTAAGTATTAAAACCAACTTGATGGGAATGAATTGTATTTGTGCAAACTAATTACTAAACAAACAACTAAATTCACAAACTAATGCTCAAAACAGAACGAGCATCGTTAATAATCGAACAAAGACTAACAACAACTAAATAATCGGCTAACTAAGTGAACGATTTAACTAATACACTAAAGATCATATTTAAATCAATAACGAATCTAACAAACCACTAAACTAAATAGAGATAGCTAATTAAATAAACCTAACTTGAAACTCTAATTAACAAGAAATAACCAAAACAGAAAAAATAAAAAAATAGAAACTAATCTACTAAAATAAAAAAAAATCAGAAATTAATTAAAGAGATGACGATTATACCTAACAAGTATGCTTGAAGCCGTTCGAGCCACGAGAAGACGCCGGAGATGCTAAAAGGCGACTACCCAACTCCGAAACGCATGTTTCTTTCGGGGTAGATGCTAGAATGAAATGCGTTTCAGCATCTCGCCAAAAGAAACGAGTGTCTTTGAGTCGAAAAATAGCTAAAATGGGGGTTTGCGGTGGTGAGGCGGTGGAGCCGTGGCGGCGAGGAGCGGGCCGGCGGCGACGGGGATTTTTGGGGTGAAATGGTAGGAAAAGATAGGTCTCGTGGAGCTCTATCCATTCATGTATGTGTTGTAGGGTGGTGTTGGCCGGAGCTTCAAGAATTTGGACCAAAAAGTGGCGGCTAAAATTTCTTAGATCTAAAATTCAAGGAGTTTGAGGGTTTTTTGAAGGAATTGGTTTGGAGATATGGGAAGAGGAGGTTGTGGAGATTATATGGTGTTAATTTGGAGGTGTTTGGAGGTGGTCCGCCGCCGGTGGGTGATTTCCGGCGGCGGCAGTGGTGGAGAGAAGAGAGAGAAGAGAAGAGAGAGAGAGAGAGAGAGAGAGAGAGAGAGAGAGAGAGAAGAGAGAAAGAGTTATGGGTGAAATGAGGGAATTTTTCAGATTTTTGAGGCTTTAAATATCTCTTGAGAGATCAAATATGGACCATTAGATCAATGGGTGATCAATGGGTGAGATTTGATCTTGGGTCACTTAATGAAACGACGTAGTTTTGAGGCAAAACTACGTCGTTCCGGACCCTTTCAAAGGCAGCCCCTTATCTTGCACTTTTGGCCACTTTCTCTTTCAAATTTGGCCCAATTTCTTTCTTAATCCTACTTATTAAACTAAATTTACACAAACAAATAAATTAATTAAGTAACTTATTTAAATGATCAATTAACTAGATTAATTCACCAATTGAATAGTTAGTTAATTCCTAAAATGCACAAATAAAGAAAGAACTATTTTTTGGTATTTTTATGATAGGAAATATGCAATCAAAGACACAAAAATTGGGAAATATAATTAAAGCAACAAAACCCTAATGACTTTAGGAGGTGTTAAAATAGTACAAAAATTAGGTATTCACAGCTGCCCCTCTTTGCTCGAGAACATGAAGAGTTTTCGTGCAAAGAAAAGTGAATGCCATGGCTAATTTTTGCTCTCATATTAATCCAATGAAAGCATTTTTTTTAAAATGGTGACCGAACCCTGCTTCCGAGGTAGCCTACATATCCTTATTTAGAGGAATCAGGTCAGTGTAGTTCTGGGAAAATTTGGTAGCTGGGACTACCAGACACTAGATTTAAGACTGTTGTTGTTGTTGTTGTTACTGTTACTTGATGCTTGCATCAAAAGGAAAAGAGAAAGAACTACATATGTCTGGAAACTAAGAATTGCAAAATTCCTAATCTTTGTGTCTTGTGGAGTCAAATCTTGATTCTTGACCTGCTCGCTTGTGTTGACCTTAGAGTGGATCTTGATTCTCTTTGAGGAAAGGATCATGGCTCATTCTCGATTGCTTGCTTTCCGGATCAGAGTTTGGAAAAATGAAACTTGAGAAGCTGGGCTGCTGAGACATTATCCAAGCTAACTCCAAATATCTTCTGACCGAAAAACTTCTTTATTATGATGAGAAAGCTGAAACTGCAAGCTTTAATCGTCACAACATGTGCTCTACGGCAGGGCCTGCAAAGCCATCAAAGACAAACAAAACGAACAAAATTTTCTGCCCCAGTTTGGCACTGAGAAAATTTTGCGAGTTATTGGGTAAAACTGCAGGTCAGCTTATTTTATTTGAAAGATCCAAAAATGAAACTAAAGGCTCCGAAAAGGATGTTCTTATCTTAGGTATAAAATTGATATAACTTGGACTTAGGAGGTGCGTGTCCCATGGGTATCATTGGAATGGCTGTGAGATTGAAGGACTCGAACTAGGAATTGCATCTCCTTGGAATAATGACTCATATTAGGGAGTGCATCTCCTATTAAAATGAATACGGTTGACTCAAGCTAGGAAGTGTGTCTCCTACGAGTGAGGTTGAAAGACTCGGACTAGGAAGTGCGTCTCCTAGGATTAATGATTCATATTAGGAAGTGTGTCTCCTATTGGAATGACTCAAGCTAGGAAGTGCGTCTCCTACGAGTGAGGTTGAAAGACTTGGAGGTAATGTAACCAGGGGTTGGCGCCCTGTATCACTGATAAAGAATGTAACTAGGGGTTGGCTCCCTGTATCACTACGAAAGAATGTAACCAGGAGTTGGCGCCCTGTATCAATAAGGGGGAATATAATCAAGGGTTGGCGCCCAAACTAGGAAGTGCATCTCCTACGAGTGAGATTGAAAGACTTGGAGGGAATGTAACCAGGGGTTGGCGCCATGTATCACTAAGAATGAATGTAACTGGTGGTTGGAGCCATGTATCACTAACAAAGAATATAACCAGGGGTTGGCGCCCTGTATCACTAAGGGGGAATATAATCAAGGGTTGGCGCCCAAACTAGGAAGTGTGTCTCCTACGAGTGAGGTTGAAAGACTTGGAGGGAATGTAACCAGGGGTTGGCGCCCTGTGTCACTGAGAATGAATGTAACCAGGGGTTGGCGACTTGCATCACTAACAAAGAATATAACTAGGGGTTGGCGCCCTGTATCACTAAGGGGGAATATAATCAAGGGTTGGCGCCCAAATTAGGAAGTGTGTCTCCTACGAGTGAGGTTGAAAGACTTGGAGGGAATGTAACCAGGGGTTGGCGCCCTGTATCACTGAGAACGAATGTAACCAGGGATTGGCACCCTATATCACTAACAAAGAATGTAACCAAGGGTTGGCGCCCTGTATCACTAAAGGGGAATATAATCAAGGTTTGGCGCCCAAACTAGGAAGTGCGTCTCCTACGAGTGAGGTTGAAAGACTTGGAGGGAATGTAACCAGGGGTTGGCACCCAGTGTCACTGAGAATGAATGTAACCAGGGGTTGACGCCCAGCGTCACTGAGAATGAATGTAACCAGGGGTTGACGCCCTGTATCACTAACAAAGAATGTAACCAGGGGTTGGCGCCCTGTATCACTAAGGAGTAATATAGTCAAGGGTTGGCACCATATATCAGTGAGAAAGAATGTAACCAGGGGTTGGCACCCTATATTACTAAGAGAGAATATAGCTAGGGATTGGCACCCTTTATCGCTGAGAGGGAATGTAACCAGGGGTTGGTACCCTGTGTTACTGAAAGAAGTGTAACCAGGAGTTGGCACCCTGTATTACTGAGAAGGAATGTAACCGGGGGTTGGTACCCTGTATTATCGAAAGGAAACGTAACCAGGGGTTGGTACCCTGTATTATTGAAATAAGTATAACTAGGGGTTGGCACCCAGTATTACTGAGAAGGAATGTAACCAGGGGTTGGTACCTTGTATTACCGAAAGGAAATGTAACCAAGGGTTGGTACCCTGTATTATTGAAATGATTGTAATCAGGGGTTGGCACCCGGTATTACCGAAAGGAATGTAACAAGGGGTTGGCACCCTGTATTACTGAATGGAGCATAACCAGGGGTTTAAAGGGTTCTACCTAGGTTAAACTACGAAAAGCAAACATGGGCGAAGGGTAGTTCTACCCAGAAACATGAGCTGGTACCCCTAGGTGAAAAAGGTTCTACGTGCGTTAAACTATGAAAAACAAGCCTGGGCGAAGAGTACTTCTACTCGAAACTATGAGCTGGATCCCCCTAGGCGAAAAGGTTCTACCTTGGTTAAGCTACGAAAAGCAACCTGAGCGAAGAGTACTTCTACCCGGAACTATGAGCTGGATCCCCCTAGGCGAAAAGGTTCTACCTTGGTTAAGCTACGAAAAACAAGCCTGTGCGAAGAGTACTTCTACCCGGAACTATGAGCTGGATCCCCCTAGGCGAAAAGGTTCTACCTGGGTTAAGCTACAAAAAACAAGCCTGTGCGAAGAGTACTTCTACCCGGAACTATGAGCTGGATCCCCCTAGGCGAAAAGGTTCTACCCGGGTTAAGCTACGAAAAACAAGCATAGGCGAAGAGTACTTCTACCCGGAACTATGAGCTGGATCCCCCTAGGCAAAAAGGTTCTACCCGGGTTAAGCTACGTAAAACACCCTAAGCGAAAAGTACTTCTACCCGGAACTATAAGCTGGATACCCCTAGGTGAAAAGGTTCTACCTGGGTTAAGCTACGTAAAACAACCTGGGCGAAGAGTACTTCTACCCGAAATTATGAGCTGGATCCCCCTAGGCTAAAAAGGTTCTACCTGGGTTAAGCTACTGTAAAACATATGAGCGAAAAGTACTTCTACCCGGAACTAGGAGCTAAACCCCCCTAGGCGAGAAGGTTCTACCTGGTTTAAGCTATGAAAATGGGAGGTGTGGACACTAATGATGCATGCTACGAATAAAGGAAAGTGGATATTTTGCGGAAACTTACCTTTGGTGACATTCGCCCTTTGAGAATTGCCATTCTTCACTGCTTTGATCCTGCTTCAAACAAAGAAAAATTTGTGAGTTTTTAAAGTGGTGGTCGGTTTGTGTCCTTGATGCCCTTAGTAGTTTGAATTCACCCCTCCGCTGTCGAAGAACTGATTTTGTCAGTGTGATACCGAGGTTCCCGAATACTTTGTATCGCTTTCTAGAGACATTGTCTTTCTAACGTTGCCCCTGCTGTTTCATACCCGGATGTCCATGGTACCGCTAATCCTTGTCCCTAAGGCAAAGCAATTTTCCTTTAAAATCAAACTTAGTTATCTTTCACCTAGAACCAATTTCTGACTGTAGTGCTTATCAACTTTTCCCATGAAGCAAGTCTTGCTTAGGCGACCTTTTCAGTTTCTTTGAGACACTTTGTCCCCCTTATCAAAAGAGATCACATATGGATTCCTGCCTTCGTCAATGCCGTATATGCTCCAAATTATGCTCGGTATTACGGGGAATCTGTGGCCAGTTTTGCAGCCATTTTTTTGCTTTGCTTTTGATGCAAGATTAGACCGAAAGGGCATTTATGGAAAAGAATAGAAGAGCAATTGGAAATGAAAAGGAATTGTGTCTAAATAAAGGGTGTCCCTTTTGGGGAGAGAAATAAGGAGACTTATCTGGAGATATGTGCCGACTTCAATGAATCATGACATGCATTTTGGACTGGACGCCTGATCTGTCTGAGCTGCCTAATTCTCAAAATACGTCATAAATGTTCATCTTGAAACTATCTTAGATGTGCTCTTGCCGGAGCATCGAAGACCCTCATTCGGCTAGTAGCGCCCTTTGCGGGTTTTTGCTAACTGACCTCTCTCATTTCTCTAATCACTAGCGCCTTACAGTGCCCATACGGGTTTTCACCGATAAGACTCTCTAATTTCTTCTTCTTCTTTTTTTACTAAGATACGACACGCGAAAGGTTGGCCAATGCCCCTGGCATGGGGACTTCAAGTATTCTTAGAGATCGATCAGAAGTTCTTAACAGGAAAAGGCGAAAGGAACCTTGAACTGAATTACAACTTTTGGAACTGTTTCTACAGGAAAAATCGTAAGATAAAAATAAACTTCTGCCCCAGTTTTGGAGTATTGGGAATATGGATTTTTGTTGCAATGGGACCGAACCCAGGGTAAGGCTGACTACGTATCCTTTCGGAATCAGGTCGGACGTAGTTCAATGACTCAGAAAATTTATTGTTTGACTTTTTTATTTTTTATTTTTTTGGTAAGTACACATGTTCCAAAAGGTGGAAAACAAAGGAAGAAGAAAAATACAGCTTAAAAGGGGTAACAAAAGGGTGACACTTGCTTGGAATAGCGAGTAATGGTAACCTTCGTCATCTCGATCTAAGAAAATCATGCGTGAAAGTTCCACAGTGGGTATATATCAGAGATAAGCCAATGTCGTGTTCTAACTGGAGAGTGCTTTCGGTGTGGCCAGTTGGGACATCACTTGAGGGATTTCCCTCTTTTGACTGCATCTGCATTAATAGTCATGTCTGGTACTCATCCTTCTTCATCTACCAAGTACAAGGCCCCTTTTGGTAACACTTTCTTGATGATGTAGGGTCCTTTCCAGTTTGGGGCAAACTTTCTTTTAGCTTCTACTTGGTGTGAAAGAACGTGTTTCAAAACGAGTTGGCTACCTCGAAGTGCCTTGGACGCACTTTCTTGTTGTAAGCGCGTGCCATTATTTGCTGGTATAATTGGCCAAAGCACACTGCTGCTACCCGTTTTTCATCAATCAACATTAATTGTTCTAATCGGGTCTTTACCCATTCTGCATCTTCAATCTCCGACTCCACAATGATCCGAAGAGAGGGAATTTCGACTTCAGCCGGTATTACAGCTTCTGTCTCATATACCAACAGATAAGGAGTTGCACCAACAGATATGCGAGCAGTCGTGCGGTATCCCAAAAGAGCAAAAGGCAACTTTTCATGCCATTGTCTCGAACCTTTGATCATTTTCCTAAGAATCTTCTTGATGTTCTTGTTCGTCGCTTCAACGGCTCCATTGGCTTTTGGCCGGTAAGGGGTAGAATGGCGATGCATAATTTTAAATTGCTCGCATACCTCCTTCATCAAATGACTATTGAGATTGGTTGCATTGTCAGTGATAATGGTATTTGGGATACCAAAGCAGCAGATGATGTTGGAATGAACAAAGTCTACCACTGCTTTCTTTGTGACTGCTTTGAAAGTGACGGCCTCCACCCGCTTGGTGAAGTAATCAATTGCAACCAAAATGAATCTATGCCCATTAGAAGCCTTTGGCTCAATTGGCCCAATAACATCCATTCCCCAAGCAACGAAAGGCCAAGGAGAGGACATGGGATGCAACTCCGAAGGTGGCGAGTGAATCAGGTCACCATGAATCTGGCATTGGTGACACTTGCGAACAAAACTGAAGCAATCTCGCTGCATTGTAAGCCAATAATACACTGCCCGCAAAATCTTCTTCGCCAAAACATATCCATTCATGTGAGGTCTGCAAACCCCCGAACGCACTTCATTCATGATCCGCTCAGCTTCTGTGGCATCTACGCATCTCAACATGTTCAAATCTGCGGTCCTTTTGTACAAAATTTCCCCATTCAGGAAGAAACCGTTGGCGAGCCACCTTATAGTTCTTTTTTGATCTCCCTTGGCTTGCTCAGGGTATTCTCTCATTTTCAGGAATCGTTTTATATCATGATACCATGGTTCACCATCTGGTTCTGTCTCAATTGTATTGCAGTAACCGTGGTGATTCCGAACTTGGATTTCTAGTGGATCGATATGGGTGTTTCTCGGATAAGGGAGCATCGAGGCTAAAGTAGCCAAAGCATTGGCTAGCTCGTTGTGAAACCTGGGAATGTACCTGAACTCGATGGTTTTGAATCTTTTGCTCAAATATTGTACACATTGTCTGTATGGAATAAGTTTGATGTCTCGAGTCTCCCATTCGCCTTGGGCTTGCCGGATAAGCAAGTCAGAATCTCCCATAACCAATAGTTCATGCACATCCAGATCGAGGGCCATTTTCTAACCCATGATACAGGCTTCGTATTCTGCCGTATTATTGGTACAGAAGAATCGAAGTTGGGTTGTTGCAGGGTAATACTGTCCAATAGGTGAGATGAGGATTGCCCCGATCCCAACTCCTTTGATATTGACAGCTCCATCAAAATACATTTTCCATAGGGGGTTGTCGTCTGGAACTACTTCCTCTATTGAGTTGACCTATTCTTCTGGGAAGTATGTGGTAAGTGGCTTGTACTCATCATCAACTGGATTCTCTGCCAAATGATCGGCCAAAGCCTGTGCTTTCATCGCGGTGTGAGTGACATAGACGATGTCGAACTCTGTGAGCAGGATTTGCCATTTTGCGAGCCTGCCGGTGGACAATGGCTTTTGGAAGATATACTTCAGAGGATCCATTCTGGATATGAGGTAAGTAGTATAGGCCAAAAGATAATGTCTCAACTTCTGAGCGACCCAAGGCACAACATGTCCTTTCTAAAATGGTGTACTTAACCTCGTAACGCATCCAAAGGAATTATCCATAACCGATAGATATAAAAACAAAGGCCTACCAAGTTCAGGTGGGACCAGTACAAGGGGTTTTGATAGATAATCTTTGATCCTGTCAAAAGCATTTTGGCAATCGTCTGTCCACTTGATTGCAGCATCCTTTTTCAGCAACTTAAAGATGGGCTCGCACGTGGTTGTTAGTTGAGCAATGAACCTACTGATGTAGTTCAATCTTCCGAGCAAACTCATGACCTCCTTTTTGTTCTTCGGGGGTGGCAGATCTCGAATGGACTTTATCTTAGATGGATCCAATTCGATGCCTCTCCGACTGACTATAAAACCAAGGAGTTTCCCAGATGGAACCCCAAACGCACATTTGGATGGATTGAGCTTAAGGTCATACCTTCGAAGCCATTCGAAGAATTTTTCAAATCATTCACGTGATCAACCTGTGTCTTTGATTTTATGATGACATCATCGACATATACTTCAATCTTTTGTGCATCATGTCGTGAAAAATAGTGGTCACGGCCCTCATGTAAGTTGCCCATGCATTCTTTAAACCAAATGGCATGACCCTGTAACAATAGGTACCCCACGGAGTGGTGAAAGCGGTTTTTTCTGCATCAACCTCATCCATTAGAATTTGGTGGTACCCAGCATAGCAATCCATGAACAACTGTATCTCATGCTTTGCGCAATTATCTACAAGAATATGGATGTTCGGCAAAGGAAAATTATCCTTCGGACTTGCTTTGTTCAGGTCTCTGTAGTCAACACAAACTCTAGTTTTTTCATCTTTCTTTGGCACGGGCACAACATTTTCCACCCAGGTGGTGTATCGTACGGCTCTTACAACATTGGCGCTCAATTGCTTCATTATTTCCTCTTTGATTTTATCACTCATGTCCGTTTTAAATTTACGTTGCTTCTATTGGACTGGTGGAAAATCAGGATACGTAAGAAGCTTATGAACAACTAAATCGGCGCTTAAACCCAGCATATCATCATAAGACCAAGCAAACACATCTATATACTCAAATAAAAGTTGAATCAAGGCATCTCTAGTTTTTTGTTCAGTGTGAATGCTTATCTTTGTTTCTCTCACTTCTTTATGACCTACGATATTAATTGGCTCAGTTTCATTGAGGTTGGGCCTAGGCTTGTTTTCAAATTGTTCCAACTCTCTTTTTATTTCATCAAAAACATTATCTTCATCATATTCGACCTCTTGATGCATTATTTCAAAATTAGACAGTTTTTGAGATTTGGGCGTGAATTCCGCATGCATGTCATGTTATTAAAGCCGGCATTAACAAAACTGAAATGGAAATAAAATGGCAGGAATTAGGAAAAGGAAAAGATACAAAATTTAATACGAAAATGAACTGCATTTCATTGAATTTGAAAGGATATAAGGGTTAACGTCAAAATAAAACAATCATACTAAGATATTTGGATTACAACCCTGAAAGTAACCCAAAGTACAAAAGAAAGAAGCTGCAAGAGTCAACTACCGAGACTCCTTCCTTGTGGGGAGAGGAGTTGCTTCCCAGTTATTGAGCATGGTTTCTGGGCCAATTAGTTGCATATCGGCACGACTAGTGCCTTCACCAGCCTGGATCATATTCACTTCAGAAAACATCTGCCTGAGGCCAAGGCAAATTTCATCAATGTTTGCATGCGCCGAGGAATTTTGACCATGTTTGAATCGTGGCTCGACAAAAGTGTAGAAAATGTGAGGGATAGGTTGCTGCAAGACCCACCCATGCTTTTGCGGTGCTTGGCTTTGTCTTCGTCTGCTTGTGTTGGCCTGAAGCCTAAACCAAAAGTACCCATGTTCCTGAACAGAGAAATATGTTCTGAAATTCCTTGCAATGATGCCCCCAAACCTTTTCCTGGCTCATAACCTTGTCTCATCATAAATGCAGCCACCATTACGGATATGGCGGAGAGACGCAGATGTAGAATGGTTTTTCCTTCCTCAACAGGGTCCACAACAACTACTTCGAAAGCCTGATAGACAATAGACTCGCATCCTTCCTTGGCCTCAATACATGGGATTAATGGGTCTTTATAAATGGATGACTCGTCTTCTCTGTGAACAATAATTTCTTGCATGTCGTGCTCGAATTTGAGCATCTGATGCAAGGTGGATGGCACAGCTCGGGCCGTATGGATCCATGGCCTTCCAAGAAGAAAGTTATAAGAAGTTTCCATGTCCACTACTTGGAAGATAATTTCAAAATCAACAGGCCCAATCATCATAGTGAGGTTGATCTCCCCAATGGTATCTCTCGATGAGCCATCAAAAGCCCGGATGCGAACATTGCTGGGTCGGATCCTGTCTGTATTGATCTTCATGATTTGCAAGGTAGAGAGAGGGCATATATCTACACTCGAGCCTCCATCAATCATGACTCGCTTCACATAATGCCCCTCACATTTGACAATCAGGTGCAAAGCCCTATTGTGATCGGCTCCCTCCTCAGGAAGTTCATCATCAATAAAGGAAATTCTGTTAACCTCAAAAATTCTATTGGCCATCTTCTCTAACTGATTCACGGTGGTATTCTCTGAGACATGTGCCTCGTTCAGGATTTTGATTAGTACACGGGCATGCTCTCCTGAGTGTATAAGCAGAGATAACAGAGAGATTTGGGCAGGAGTCTTTCTCAGCTGGTCAATGATTGAGTAATCCTAAACTTTCATCTTTTTCAAAAACTCCCCCGCCTCTTCTTCAGTGACCGGTTTCTTTATTGGCATTTGGCCTTCTCTGATTTTCTTAGCCTTCCTCAGCTCTTCTGGAGAGTAACACCTCCATGATCGAGTCAAACCTCCAATTTTCCCCACTTCTTCTATGATTTACTTACCTTTGTAGGTTACTACGGTTTTGTTGTAGTTCCAAGGGATAGTTTTCGTATTTGTTACACAGGGTTGTGTGGCAGGCTTGATTATGATCGGCTCTATTATACCCGTTGTACCGCCCTGATTCTCCTTTGTGATGGGGTGACCTCCAAGGACGTATAACTTTGGGCTTGGAGCATTGCAGCGAACCTCCAACCTCAAGATTTTTGGAACAAATAAAGTTTCCCTCTCTGAACTCTGGGCACCTTTCACAATCAATGGTGTATCTAGGCTTGGACTTACTTCCAGTTTGGTTCCCTCTTGAATTGTTACCACTGTCATTTCTGCTCGACCAACCGGCTTGTATACATGATCTCGTCCAATCATTCCCACAAAATGAACATCATTGTGTACTGGCAACGAGTTATTGGTCACATTAGGAGGGTCCTCGCCATTCGTGACTACAATCAATTTTTCAACAATGAGTCTTTCTATGGCTCTTTTCAGGGTCCAACAGTCATCAGTGCTATGCCCCGAAGCACCTGAATGGTATTCACACCTAGCATTTGCTTGAAATCTGTGCGAATTAGGATGCATATGGTGGGGAGCGATGGGTCCAATCACGCCCATATGCTTCAACTTCTGGAACAGACTAGAGTATGATTCAGCCAATGGAGTAAATTTTTCCACCGGCCTCTGCTCTCGACCATAATCCTGCCTAGGACGAGCATTGTAGGGTGCCCAAAAATTTTGCTGCTGAGGTCGGGGGAATCTTGGAGCTGGTGCCCGTACCTATTGATTGGGAGGACGAGCATATGATTGAGCATTAAACACTGTATATTGTGGCAGTCCCACGGAGTACTGAGAAATTGGCGGGGGATAGTAATGTTGAGGGTAGCTGGATAGTCCCTGCTGAACTTGCACATAAGGGTGCGATGCCCCTCTTTGAACTTCCCTAGATCCCGAAGTCATCATGAACCCTTCATCTCTCTTCTTTCTATTTGACAAAACTTCTCGACCCATTTTGGATAGCTTGGGTGGTGGCTTTGAGAGCAGCTTGACTTACAATTCTGCCAGTCTTGAGGCCATTTTCGAACATTTCTCCTATTTTGATCGCTTCCGCAAAAGGTCTACCCATTGCGGACATCATCTTCTGAAAGTAATCAGGCTACTGGGCCTCCAGAAAAATAGTGATCAACTCGTGGTTATCCATGGGGTGGCTTAACTCTAGATGCTTGCTCCGTCCACTTGATTGCATACTCCCTAAAGCTTTCAGTCGGCTCTTTCTTCATATTGGACAGGGAATTGCGATCCGGCGCAATATCTATATTATATTGAAATTGTTTGATGAAGGCTTGGGCCATGTCGTCCCAAACATGCCAGTGAGAGATATCTTGGTCAATGAACCATTCGGAGGCTACCCCCACAAGACTTTTCCCAAAATAAGCCATCAGTAATTTTTCTTTTCCACATGCACCCCTCAGCTGGTTGCAGTACCTTTTCAAATGGGCGATAGGGTCGCCGTGTCCATCATACTTCTCAAATTTTGGGGTCTTAAACCCTGGTGGCAAATGGATGTGAGGGAACATGCATAGATCACTAAACGAAAAACTTTTGTGACCCCCTAGTCCATGTATGTTCTTTATGTTTTGTTCAACCGTCTTCCTGGCCATCTCATCCGGCTCAACCGTCTTGACAAGCTTTTCGTTTTCCACTGGTGACTCGTACTGAGGAGTCTGATTATATGGAGTCGAGACCCCGAAAGCCATATTTGGAGAGTATTATTGGACATCATAAGCATGAGATGGTGGCTCGTTGATTGGCCTTGTCACAGGAGGTGGAGGCGGGATTGTATATGCCGGTGCGCCAGACACGACTTGAGGAGTATTCCTGACCGGTGCGACTGGAGGTCGCACATTAGAGGTACCAGGAGCAATGTGGGGGCTGTAGTTTGGCACATACCCTGGTGGTAGGATGTGGTCACTCGTTGTATGGAGCGGTGGTTGAGTAGCCAGGGGTACGGTGGAAGTTCCCTCTGAGGGACCACGGGGTGGAGGCTGACCAGACACCCAAGCTTGATATACATCAGACAATTGCTGTCTCAATTTTCTTATTTCCTCCGACTCTTGTTCAACTGATTGACCCTAGGGGTCGTCAGTGATCAGCTCGATCTCATCATCGTTGGCCATTACCACTGCTCCCTTAGATCTAGTGAAGTAATGGTGTGTTGACAGTTTCACCACAAACCAACCACCTTAAGCTTACTACGTAAGACACAACAAACGTGTTAGGGTTAAGCATTTTATAGATAAGAATCACACATAATGTGCCATGCTCCTATCATTGTCACTATTTCTAGCATGTTTTTGGAGGCTTCATGTTTCATTCCGGCTTATGAGGTTGCTTCTTATTAACGCTCTTATTTTCTTCTTTTTTTTTTAAACTCACGCCTCATTTTTATCCCTCGTCTTAGAATCATTGAAAAATATTTTGATCGAACCTTTTTTGGGTTGCCTACATATCATGTCGCCGCATGAATCAGATCATTACGTAGTTCAGGGGGAAATAATAACATTTTTTTTAATATTATTATTATTATTGAAATTGACTCTAAAGACATAAGTATGACTGAAAATGCGACAAATATAAAATTAAAAATGCGACAAATGAAAAATGAAACTACAAACTAATTTACTGCACTAAAACTTTAATCTTCAATGGTATTCTTGCTTAAACTGATATCATCAAAGGTCTGTATCCCTTGGCCTCCACTCTCCCCCCAAAATCTCGTACAAATTCTGAAACACTGCCGGCAACTGTGGAACGAGGGTATGTGCTTGTTGACCAACTTTCTCATTGTTTAGATGACGATGATCGTTGTGAATATATGCTGCTTTCTCTGCCAATTGAAGTACTTGCTCTCTGGCTTGCCCCATATTCACGTGACAATTCTGCAACCATAACTGGGTAGTGTTGAGGGCGTTCCCCATTTGTGTCTCGCGTCCCTCGTATTCTTCAATACGGCGGTTTAGCACAGCTCTCTCAATCATCCACTGACGCCGCTCTGCCTCAAAATCTGCATGTTGATGACCTCTCTTATGCCCTTTTATTTCTTCCAATTGTGCATGAAACTGACCCTTTGAGTGTATCCAATAGGCCCTTTTCTCTTTCAAACTGCTCTCTCTGCTGATCAAACTCCAATTGTTGTTGGTGCACATCCTCTTCAACGATACTTAAGTCTTCTTGTAGCTTATGTATTTCAACATTTTTATTTGCCTCAGCTCTTCTAACTAAACCAATAGTGCTTGACAGTTCTTCTTCTAAGCGGGACGCCTCATTTTTAGCATCCTTTAGATCTTTATCCATGACCCGTAAGGTAGATTGATAATCTTTCTCAATATTTAAATGAATCTGAGCGACTACGGCTTGTAGTTGGGCTTGTTGTTTGGATATGGTCATCCGGGCATGCTCTAATTCCTCTTTTAACCTTTTTATAGCTCTTTGATCATTTCTCCTCCTATTGGACCCTTCAGGCCCATCTCTAAGCGACGAAGGGTCATGAAACCAGGTAATATATTCAGGGATCACCTCTCCACGATCTCGGTCTTCTACCATATCATTCAACTCCGAGACTTTACTTGCATACCAAATTTTCATAATTTCTTCTTCGTCATGAGGTAGATCTTTACCAAAATCATAACAGAACTTGCTCATATCTCGTGTTGGTGGCACCTCCTGTAGTCGTGCAAATTGGCGCATTACCAGAAGTGGAGCATAAGACTGAACATCATCCAATCCTATGAGTACCAAATAAGAATGGTATGCAGACTCACAAATGACCTCTTTGGAGGAGAACCAATCGTAGTTCCAAGTGATCCGTTTGGCAGATAGAGTAAGAAGTAGTTCTTTCCAGGCGCCAATCCCCTCTGGTAAGTCACATTCGTCAATTCTTTTCTGGTGATCATAAGTATGATTGGGCCATAGCTCATTAAAATTAGTGATCGTAGGATGACGGTAGAAATGCTCCAAAAACCATATCTGTAACAAAATGTTGCAACCATCAAAGTTTCGTGCGCCCATTTTACATCTAGTTAAAGCACGAAAAATGCAAGAAAGAATCATAGGGACCAAAGTATAATCACCCCCTTCTGAGGTCACAGCCTCAACTACACCCTGCCAAGCGGATGTCAATGCGTCCCTCTCTTTCCGGGAAAACTATACGCCCCAAAAAGGTGACCATAAATGCAAACCTTCTATGTACTTTTCATGTTTCCTTATCTTCCTTTGATTTCAATTTTCCCACATTCCTTTTGAAATTGCATTCTAGGCCATACAACTGAAACAAAAAGCCCAACTTAACCCATTTGCCTCCTAGACCTTCATATTGTCCGTAATTTATGTTCAAAAGCTTCAGAAACCTACCCTCATTCACATTTTTTGGTACTATGGGCCTTTGGCGGCTAAGATTGCAGCCCCACCCCTGGAAATGGGCGATTTCCTCTAAGGTCGGAGTCATTTCACATTCGGTAAAATGGAACACATTGTTTTCAGGATCCCAGTGCGGAATCAAAGCTTCAATCACATCCTTCCTGGGCTTTATCGTAATCATATGAACCAAATGTCTCAAGTATTTCTTTATCTGGTTTCGCTCATATTCCTTAAAGTCTCTCCACCAATCCCACAACAACTGTGGTATCTGATCGACAATTAGAAAATCTAGTATCCCTTCTGATTTGGGCCTCTTTTCAGACTTACCTCTTTCCTCACTCATGGTATACCTGTCTACCCAGACACGGGGTTAGACTTTGATCGAACATATTATTGACACACAAAAATTTCGATTTCTCGGGTTTTGACTGTTATAAAAGAAAATAATAAATAAAAAATAAATAAAAGCTAAATTGTGGGACTAAAAAAAGTATTTTTGTTTTTTTTTTGGATTTTCTAAGGAAGTAATTGTAAATAGGGAATTAAGGAAAAGGAAAATATTTTTGAATTTTTTCTGAAAATTGGGTCGGAACCGATGAGGTTTGCCTACGTATCTCACATCCGGTGAGAATCCGACCCGCATAGTTCGGTGTTAAAACTTTCAATAAAACTAACTATATTTTCTCTCTTTATGAAAAATTAATCATGGACACCAAACGCACCAAATCACTTTATATTTTAAAAATAACGAACATTTGTATAGAAATTGGGAGCATGTTTTTATTTTTTTTATTTTTCTCTGCTTATTCAACTAATCCACCCTAAAGCCGGTCGACATGCAAGCCTCCCAAATAAAGTAACATATAGCACATAAGTGAACGTTATGGTCTCAAAGAGGATACCTGTCTTATACGGACCCGGCCCATGTGCCGAGTTTCGCTAAGTCAAATGCACGTGATGCAAATAAAGCGAACCTACTAGGGATATCCGGCTTGAGGTATGTTCTTCTATGTTGAAATCCTGATGGAGAAGGTGTCTAGACTGTCTTACTCGAGCGGACTACCCGAGCCGAGGAGCATCAAGCGTCAAGCGTCACCAGTAGTAGAACAGCACTGGCTAGCTAACGACTCTCTCGCCTAAGCATGTGTGACTAAATCCTTCACCAGAAGCTGGTAGGCTAACTGGCTTTATCTCAAGACAGAAATTTTGTAATGCTGGTAGGCAAACACAACATAACTAACTATAAGAAGATTCAGAGGGGTACGAGAGAGGATACAATTTATATGTACAGTTCAACAATATCAAAACAGTATAAAGTGGACAAGTAACAAATTAGGCCAAAATAAATCACAATATATACAAAAATTAATAAAGCCAAATAAAGTCAATATACAAGCTCGAATTCTTAATGTCCCCAGCAGAGTCGCCAGAGCTGTCACACCCCTTTTTTCTACCCGCAAAGTAATATTGTGTAGATTAAAGGGTTTTTCCAATTAAAGTGACAAAATTGAGTAGGGATTATTTTATTTATAGAGTCGCTACTTGGAATTGATTTTGTTGGTGTTCCAAGTCACCTTTTATTTGAATCCCTAATCAAAGGAAGATTTGACTCTATTATTTTTGGTCTGCGAAAACAAAGTCCGGGTAAGGAATTATGTTAACCGGGGAGAAGGTATAAGGCATTCCCCGAATCCCGTGGTTCTAGCACGGTCGCTTTTATTGACTAAAATTTGTCTTGAATTATTTTTGGATAAAGTGTGTATTATTTGCCTTAAGTTACTATTGTCTAGTGTTGCTTAATAATTAATAATTTTGCCCTAGGAGCGTGCAAGCACATAAAGTCCTTATTTGATTATATGTACTAAAACAAAGAACGTGTCGGTACACATGGTTTAAATACAATTAATATTGAAAAGTCAAGGAGCGGGAATGCACACATGACTACTTTATTAAAAACAAAATCGACCAAGGACCGTGTATGAACACATGGTCTACATCTCAAACGTGCCTAAAATTGCCTATCGCTTAAATTAATTAAAAAGCGATTCTTTTTTATTTATTACTTGTTCAACTGGAAAAAAAAATATTATTATTAAAAATAATTTTTACTAATGCAAGACATTAAACCCGGATAAGTTTATGTTAAGCTTTCATGGTATTTGGCCACTTATTTTATTTAACAAAAGATAATTTATTGGTTTTAAAGAAAATGCCCATCTTGCTTTCTATTGTCATTGGGCCTACAAATTTTAGCTTATTTGGACTATGTTGCTTAAGAGCCTCGATGACCAAGACAACACAAAATAACAAGTATTCTTCTAAGCCCAAATTTCTTCTTACATTGATGTCCAAACTAAAAAAAAAAAAAATTCATAAAAGAAACTTACATGCTAATTATTATATTTTATCTTCTTAACCAACTATTTCTTAAGGACTAACATAATATTTCTACTCATCTACACCAATCATGGCACTAATCAAACTACACTCATTAACAACATAAAAACCACGACTAAATATAAAAACTACAAAAAACGGTAATACTTCAATGCTAAAGAGAAGAACTATATTATGTATAACATTATGTTGACTATAATTCAAAGCATCAAAATATTTGAAGCTAGAAGTCTTTCTTAGATAATTATACATGAACCATGAAAGTAACTCACGGAAAAGAGCCCGAACTAAACAAACACGGTTAAAAGTGGGGTCTTTATCTTTTCCTTAAACTAAGTAATCTTAACAGAATGCAATTTCAATCACATATATAAAGAAGAAAACGATAATTTAACTAATTTTTAACAGATTTACATGATGATAACACTAATATAACATTCATCTTGAAATAAAATCAGATCTAATATGTTCCATCAACCAAACCGGGATCAAATCCTTCTTATGATCATCAAGAATCTGCAATATAAGAATTTAAAAGTTACCTGATTTGTGGAATAATAAAATACAGCAGTACAGCAACAAAAAACTCAGCAGTAAATACAGTAGAAACAATATCAACTCAAGTGTTAAGACAACCCATAAAACTCAACAAAGATGCTTGAAACTAGTAGCTATCAACTTCAAAAGTTGCCTAAGGGATCTTTTTATTTTTCTCGAGGTTTTTGCACTCAAATAATCCTCACAAAACACTGAAATTTCAGCTTGTTATATGTATTAAGCTGCTGATTTTTCTCAAAGATATATGTCTTTTAGCAACTCTTCAAGATGTGTCTCAGTATAAGATAGAGTGTCCCCCTTTTCAGTGAGTAAGGATCTCTGCATTCTAAGTGTAAGACAGTCTCTTTTATAGGAGAAAAGCAGCCCTTTCAATAGGCAAATAAAGTTAGATTTTTGGACAGATTTTGGTTCACCAAAAATCTGTCCAAATGACTGACTTAGTGTGATAAACACTGTTCAAGGTCTGTCCCAAAGGTGAAAGGACAAACTGAAAATCTGTTGTGTCAGAAGCAAGGAGAAAAAATGTCCTTTCAGCCACCCTACTAGTAAAAGTAAGATACTATTACCCTATTTTGTGATAAAATAAACTAAACTTCATATTTTAACCATCAACAACAAAGTACTTGCTCAACACAAATCAAACTTGGACAACTATGAACTGACAAAGTATAGACGAGACTAAAAACGTAATTGAACTAAGTATTAAAACCAACTTGATGGGAATGAATTGGATTTGTGCAAACTAATTACTAAACAAATAACTAAATTCACAAACTAATGCTCAAAACAGAACGAGCATCGTTAATAATCGAACAACAACTAACAACAACTAAATAATCGACTAACTAAGTGAACGATTTAACTAATACACTAAAGATCATGTTTAAATCAATAACGAATCTAACAAACCACTAAACTAAATAGAGATAGCTAATTAAATAAACCTAACTTGAAACTCTAATTAACAAGAAATAACCAAAACAGAAAAAATAAAAAAAATCAGAAACTAATCTACTAAATAAAATAAAAAAATCAGAAATTAACTAAAGAGATGACGATTATACCTAACAAGTATGCTTGAAGCCGTTCGAGCCACGAGAAGACGTCGGAGATGCTAAAAGGCGACTACCCGACTCCGAAACGCATGTTTCTTTCGGGTAGATGCTAGAACGAAATGCGTTTCAGCATCTCGCCAAAAGAAACGAGTGTCTTTGAGTCGAAAAATAGCTAAAATGGGAGTTCGGGGCATTTTGGCGGTGGAGCCGTGGCGGCGCGCGAGGAGCGGGCCGGCGGCGACGGGAATTTTGGGGGTGAAATGGGTAGGAAAAGATAGGTCTCGTGGAGTTCTATCCATTCATGTATGTGTTGTAGGGTGGTGTTGGCCGGAGCTTCAAGAATTTGGACCAAAAAGTGGCGGCTAAAGTTTCTTAGATCTAAAATTCAAGGAGTTTGGAGATATGGGAAGAGGAGGTTGTGGATATTATATGGTGTTAATTTGGAGGTGTTTGGAGGTGGTCCGCTGCCGGTGGGTGATTTTCGGCGGCGGCGGCGGCGATGGAGAGAAGAGAGAGAAGAGAGAAGAGAGAAAGAGTTATGGGTGAAATGAGGGAATTTTTCAGATTTTTGAGGCTTTAAATACCTCTTGAGAGATCAAATATGAACCATTAGATCAATGGGTGATCAATGGGTGAGATTTGATCTTGGGTCACTTAATGAAACGACGTAGTTTTGAGGCAAAACTACGTCGTTCCAGACCCTTTCAAAGGCAGCCCCTTATCTTGCACTTTTGGCCACTTTCTCTTTCAAATTTGGCCCAATTTCTTTCTTAATCCTACTTATTAAACTAAATTTACACAAACAAATAAATTAATTAAGTAACTTATTTAAATGATCAATTAACTAGATTAATTCACCAATTGAATAGTTAGTTAATTCCTAAAATGCACAAATAAAGAAAGAACTATTTTTTTTGGTATTTTTATGATAGGAAATATGCAATCAAAGACACAAAAATTGGGAAATATAATTAAAGCAACAAAACACTAATGACTTTAGGAGGTGTTAAAATAGTACAAAAATTAGGTATTCACAATATCTATTTTTTACGGAAGAAAAAAAAAAAGAGATATCGTAGTATTGGGCCTTGAAATTAATTGAATATTGGAGTGGGTATGAACCCTAGAAATGAAGAAGAAGATAGGATACACAGAGAGAGTTAGAGAGATAAGAGGATCAGAAAATGATTTTGCATATTCACGTGAGTATACAACAAGGAGATATAACACTATATATAGTTAACTAATTAACTAACTAATTGAGGTCTTAACTACTTTCTAATTTCGATTAATTAAAGCTGTAAAAAGACTAATTAGCTGCCCTTCCTAAGTTACTCCTTTCTCAACACTCTCCCTCCAGCTACATGGTGCAAAAAAGTTGAGAACTCCTAGCTTGGAACTTAAATGTTCATGTTGAACTGTGTTGAGGCCCTTGGTAAGTATGTTTGTTTGTTGATCTTTGGTAGGAATATACTTTATTACTATCAGTCCTTGCACTTTTGTTTCTCTTATAAAATGACAGTCTATTTCGATGTGTTTGGTTCTCTCATGATATGCAGGATTGGCTGCAATCTGCATAGCATCCTTGATATCACTGTAAACTTCAATAGGTAGATTTACTTCAATTCCAATTTCTTGCATAAGTCCTTGTAGCCAAATGAGTTCAGCTATTGTGGCTGCAATGCTTCTATATTCAGCTTCTGCGGAACTCTTAGATATTATGGTTTACTTCTTTGATTTCCAAGAAACCAATGAATCTCCAATCTTGATCAAGTACCCTATTACTAATTTTCTGGAGACTGGACATGCAACCTAGTCTGTATCACAGTAGGTTGTGATAATGTTTTTGTTTGTGCTTGATAGTAGAATCCCTTTTCCAAGTTGATTTTTGATATACTTAACAATTCTCATAGTTGTTTCCATGTAAGATCTTTTAGGTTGCTGTAAGAACTGATTAAGAGTTTGTATAATGAATGATATATCAGGTCTGGTCATAGTCATGTAAAGTAGTTTGCCTATCAACCTTTGGTATGAGTATTAGCAAGAAGTTCATTTGATGAGTGATCAACACTTTTACAATGATCATCATAATCTTTTGTTGTCAGTTTAACATGAATATCTAAGGGAGTTACAAAAGGTTTAGCAACACTAAGTCCAAGCTCTGAAATAAGCTCCAGTGCATATTTCCTTTGATGCATCTGTATCCCCTGTTTAGATCTTGCAAATTTAATACCTAGGAAGCATTTTAACTCACCTAGATCCTTTATTTTAAAAGCATGTTGCAGTGTGTTCTTTGTTTCTTCAATCAGACTCAGACTATCACCTATTATAAGTATATTATCAACATACACTAACACCATAGTAGTGCCTTCACATGTTTTCTTGATAAATAAGGAGTGGTCAACCCGGCTTTGTTTGAACTGAGACCTTGTCAATGCTTCAGTCAATTTTGCATTCCATTGTCTTGGAGCTTGTTTTAGACCATACAAGGATTTGATGAGCCCGCACACTAGTTTCTTCTTTCCCCGGCTCTTAAATCCTTGTGGAAGCTCCATGTAAATTTTATTATATAGGTCCCCTTGAAGAAAGGCATTATACACATCCATTTGATGTATATGCCACTGCTTTCCAGCTGCAATTGCTAGTACAGTTCTTACTGTCTTCATTTTAACTTGTGGTAAAAAAGTTTTTTGATAATCAATCCCCTCTATTTGGCCGTATCCCTTTGCTACTAGTCTGGCTTTAAACCTTTCAATTTCACTTGTAGCTTTGTATTTTACTTTGTAAATCCATTTACACCCTATTGGTGTTTTACCTTTAGAAAGAAAGACTATATCCCATGTATGATTACTCTCTAAGGCATCAATTTCTTCTTTCATTGCTTCTATCCATCTTTGATCTTTAACAGTTTCTGAGTAGTTTGTAGGTTCAATTACAGTTGAAGAAGTGGCTATGTATGCTTGATATGTTTAAGACAGTCCATCATAGGATATATATTTTGATATAGAATAGGGGACTTCTTGATGAATATTGAGTGAAACAAAATCACTCAACCATATAAGTGGCATTTTTTCCCTATCATATATTTTATATCTAGCTTGAACTATTGGAGATGTGGTCTGAGTGGAAGAGTTTACGTTTAGGAAATATGTAGGATGGCATTTCTAAACCTAAATTCTGGAAATCTTGAGTTGAATTTGTATGTGGTTCTATAGATTGATGAGCATTTTCTTCTTAGATTTGAGGTTGCTCATGTGTATCCTTTGATGTATAGTTAAGTTCTGGTTCCATAGTGTTACTTGGAGGTTGAATTGATCTATTTGTTGATTGATCATGTATCTGTACACCCTGAGGCACTGAATATCTTCCAGGATGTGATGTTATTGAGGTTGGGAATATATGTATTGTGGAATCTTCTTTCCTCTTAAAGGGAAACTCTGAATACTACATCCATATTAACAAAAAAAATCACATCATTTAGGTCATATAATAAGTAACCTTTCTGAGTTTCTGCATATCCCATGTGGATTGTAGTTTTGGTTCTTGACATCATTTTGTCATGTTGCTGAACTATCTTAGCATAACATAGACATCATATTACCCTTAGGTGATTGTAGGATGGTGGCTTCTGATATAACCTTTCATATGGAGTTTTATTATTAATAACATTACTTGGCATCCTGTTTATGAGATAAACAGCAACATTCACACAGTGTCCCCAAAATCTTATTGGTATTTCAGCCTGAAATCTGATAGCCCTAGTGATCTCTAATATGTGCCTATGTTTCCTCTCAGCAACTCCATTTTGCTGAGGAGTGTAGGCACATGAAGTTTGGTGGATAATTCTAAGATTTCTGAACATATCACTACACACAGAGTTTACGAATTCAGTGTCATTATCTGTTCTGATAATTTTAACAATCTTGTCAAACTGAGTTTTAACCAGTACTATAGATTGTTGTAGTAAGACACACACTTCAGATTTTTGCTTAAGTAAAAAAATCCAAGTCATTCTTGAAAAATCATCAACAACTGTTAAGAAGTATTTATTACCATCATAGGTAGGGGTCTTGTATGGCCCACACAAATCCATATATACATGTCAAAGCTTCCAGCCGTTTTAATACTACTAGTAGGGAATGGTAACCTTATTTGCTTAGCACAAGGACAGACTATATAATTTTTCACACTGTCAGTTATAAGTTCTGCTTTCATATGTAGTAACTTCTTAAAGATTGTAGTTGAAACATGACCAAACCTCTTGTGCCATAGGCTAATGTCCTTTGTCGTAGTTGTAATTGTCTGATTATTGTCAGTTATTTCTCTTGTTGCTGCTAAAGAAGTTCCAACAACTTGCCTTTCATGTATGTAGAGTCTATCATCCTCTCTACCAATCACCATCACCTTCCCACTGAAGAGTTTCTAAAATACAAAGAAATCAGAAAAGAAGTTGGCCGAGGATAGCAATTCCTTTGTCAGTTTAGACACTGATAACAAATTAAACTTAAAATGTGGAACATAGAACACATTAGTAATTGTGTTCCCCTCTGATAGATTGCTAGTACCAGTATGTGTAACATAGGAGATGTCTCCATTAGGCATAATTATTTTCTTTGTTTTTTAAACTAAAGAATAGTTGACTTGTTTAGCATATTCAAATCAGCTATCATGTGATTTGTGGCTCTTGTGTCTATTATTCAATCTTGTCGATTGTTAAAAGCCAGTAGAGCACAACTAATAACTGTTGTATTTGTTGTAGGGGTTGACATTGTGTTGGAAGTCTGACTAGATCCTGCCTTGTTGAGCAATTGAAGAATTTGCTCACACTGATCTCTAGAGAGGGAGCAACCTGCCATTTGATTCAACTGATTGAAATTTAGGCCAGATACGGTCCCTTGGTCCCCAGTAGTTACATGAACTTGATTTGTATTTATAGTCAAATTCTTCAGAGGAGCTCTTACATCATTAAAACCATTGTATGTATGTTGTGTAGGAACGTGATGACATTATATGCTGCATTATTTCCTACTCCCCTTCTCTTTTTTGGTCCGTAGTCAGGTGGATAATCAACTATTTTGTAACAATTCTCTTTGTTGTTCCCTTTGAGTTTAAAGAACTCACATTGAATGTTATAGTTCTTCTTGAACCTTTAATTTTCTGTAGTTCTTGAGTACATTACTGCATCAAAACATCCAGTCATAACAACATGGTTGGCTCCTAAAATCCCAGTGGTTGCTGCTATTGATTTTTACCCTTCATTACTTACTATCATTGCATAGGCTCGATTAATTGTGGGTGCATGGATTTTTATTAAAATGTGACTCATAGCATGAGCATACGAGTCATTAAGCCCCATTAAAAACTGATACAATTTTAGTTTCTGGAGATAAGCAACAAACTCCTTAGATTTTGGGTAATCACAGCCTCGAGCTGGTACCAAGGCTTCAAACTCCTCCCACATATCCTTAAGTTTTGAGAACTACACTAATACAGATACAATGCCTTGAGACAGAGTCGCAATTTTTTTTATAAAGATTAAAGGATCTTGAATCATCTACCTTATTAAATCGTTCTGAAAAGTCTTCCTAAACCACTTGGGTACAAGATGCATACATGATTCCTCCAAGAAGATTTTTAAAAACAGAGTTCATAATCCACGAAAGTACAGTTGCATTCACCCTTTCCCAATGATTCCATAAGAATTATGGGAACTTCTCCTTCTTGCATGTACCATCAACCAATCCTAACTTGTTTCTACCTAGCAAAGCAACACGCATAGATCGATTCCAAAATAGAGTAATTCTCAATACTTGTGAGTTGAAACGATATAATTTGTATACCACTTACATCATCCGGAGACAAAAATAGTGAATGATTATAGTCGACTCCAATTGTCTGATTTCCAGTTCCAACTGTTGGATTTTCGACTCCAATTGGTTGATTTCCAATGCCAGAATTCAGTTGTTCCCTTGCATGTTGCTGATGACTTGAATTTTGACCCAAATTCTATTTGTTTTACATTGATACAATAATTCACAAGATTTACAAGAAACTTTCTGTAATAGCGGAATGGATCGATAATTTCGAGCTAGAATATCAAGCTTGATCGCTATGATACCATGAAATTAATTGAATATTGGAGTGGGTATGAACCCTAGAAATGAGAGAGAGAGAGAGAGAGAGAGAGAGAGAGAGAGAGAGAGAGAGATCTAGAGAGAATTAGAGAGATGGGAGGATCATAAAATGATTCTGCATATTCACGTGAGTATACAACAAGGAAATATTACACTATATATAGTTAACTAATTAACTGACTAATTGAGGTCTTAACCACTTCTTAATTTTGGTTAATTAAAGCTATAAAAAGACTAAGTTGCCCTTCCTAAGTTACTTATTTCTCAACAGGCCTATCTTTGTGTACGTGGTTAACAACAAGATTTTTGTTTTAGGATCTTTACACAAATAAGCGACTGAATTATATTTATTGTATTTATCTTTTTAGTCGGCACATAGATTATATATTAGTTATACATATATTATATCAGCCACTATATTTAGTTTAAAATATTGGGTGAGCTATTATTTAGGTTAATTTTTCTCTTCTTTTTTTTTTTTGGGAAAGAGAATGAAAAATTTTAAGTTGTTATTTCTTGGACGAATAAATAGCGTGTCAATCATACGTACCCGTTTCGAATTTCATGTGAGATCTTCTTGTGTTGCTTTCATAAAATTACAATTTACGATATTCTCCAACCACTTAAGTTTCATTATGAGGATGGAAACAAACTAATAGTCCCTTTTATTATGATAAAAACAAAGGAAAGAAATAAACGGGCTAAAGAAAAATATGAAATATTGTGAAACTGAATAAGAACGTATGGTCACTTTTATATTTTCACCTTTGTCCGTATTATCAGTTTTTATGTTTAAAATTTTAATGATTTTTATTTGTTCTTATTAAGACTATATTTATATTGTAATTTCTGCACATTATTAGTTAATATAGTTAGTGTGGGCTAGTATAGTGCTTAGTTGTTAGCAAACTAGTTAGTGGAAGTTTATTCTTTCTTTTATTGCCAGTTGTATCCTAGTTGTACACATGTACATAACCAAACAATACTCAATACAAAATATCAAGGTTTCATTTTCACAAAGTCAGACACTGTTCAGCTCTCTCTTCTCTCTCTACGAACTCCATCTTCTAGAAATTGTTGAATCCTCTATTGGAGGAGATGCACAACTTAGTCCACAAATATAATCTCGATATGGTATCAGAGCAGAGGTTCTCTCATCAACCACACCCTTATTTGATTTTCTGTTGATTCTAATCGTTGAGTAACCTAGAGTTCTTTGTCAATCAACAATTTAGGAAAAATATCGATCATACGCATGCACTGATGATTCATCAACAAATAGAAGAAATTAAGCTACATTCCAGCTACACGAACATCAATCTAAATGATTTTGCATAAGTTTCGATGGCGATTGAATAGACGACAACGACGACGACAACACAGACGGTAATTGATACAACTAGCCCTCTTTACATACATCCTTTTGATAGTCTTGGTTCCACACTAGTACATGTTCCGTTTGATGGAATTGGATATCGTTCCTAGATAAGAAGTGTATTGTGAACCCTTTCAGTAAAAAACAAATTAGTATTAATGAGGATAGTAAGAAACCAGATGCAACATCTCCACATTTTCGTCAGTGGGAGAGATGTGACGATATGGTCACATCATGGATCCTAAATTCTCCGGCAAAAGACATTGCTGACAGTGTTGAGTATGTGAATGATTCTGGTGAGCTATAGAAGGAACTAGAGGATCGATATGACCAGACATATGGTGCTAAGTTGTACCAAAACCAGAAAGAAATTAATGACTTGAGTCAGGGAGTGCGTGATATCACTGGCTACTATACAAAAATGAAGAAGCTCTAGGAAGAATTGAACACTCTAAGCATCAAAACTCATTATAGTTGTGTGTGTACTGAGGGGCAAATGAGAGTATGCATAAGGCAGAGAAGGATAAAAGGTTGATACAATTTCTAATGGGACTCAATAAAGTCTATATAGTTGTTCGAGGGAGCATACTCATGATGAATCCTTTGCCATCCATGGCACGTGCATTTGCTCTGTTGATATAGGAGGAAAAGCAGAGGGAATTCATGCCAAAAAATCAGCTATATGTTGATTCCACTACATTGAATGCTAATCTAGGAGGAAGGACCTTCAAGACAAACTACTCAACTGGAAATCAAATTATCAAATTACAAACAACAAACCCCGACCTTTTTGTGACAATTGCAAACGACCAGGTCACACCAAAGATAAGTGCTATAAATTGTATGGATACCCCCCAAGATTCCAATCAAGGGACTCAACAATACAAACAAAGCACTCGAGGATACAACAACAATGCAAGGTTCAACAAAGGGAAGAACACCATGGCAAATGCAGTTGCAAGTATAGATAGAGGAAAGGAGGTGGAACACCAAGGAGAAAACCAAAGCATAAGTCTTTCAAAAGAGCAATATGGATAAATTGTCAGCTTGCTGCAACATTTTCAGATTGGCAATACTGGAGAAAATTCAACCAGTGCAAATATGTCTAGTGGAGCTTCAGTGAACTTTGCAGGTATGATTGCTTGCACCTCTTCAATTGATTTTGATAATCCATCATGCAAATGTTTTGGTGCAAAAGCTGACTTATGGATATTAGATTCTGGGGCATCACGTCATATGACTTTTAACAAAACTCACTTGCAAAACATTATAAGATTGTCGTATCCTCTGTTAGTTGAACTTCCAAAGCAGTTACAAAGTTAAAGTAACTGAAATTGGAGATGTGCCTATGACACCTAAAATTGTTATGTACAAAGTCTTGTTTGTTCCATCCTTCAAATTCAATCTAGTGTCTTTAAGTTCTTTAGTTGTTCATCTCAAATGCATTGCATCCTGCTCTGGCACTTCCTGTCTACAACAGGCCCCTTCACTGAAGAGGCCTTTGGAGATTGGTAAGATATATGATGGGCTGCACTTCCTCTGTTCTAAGTATCCGAAGAAAGGTAGTCGTGCACCTGAATAAAAAATGTGATCTCCCTTGTTTTTCTGTTCATGCTGATAATGTGAATGATATACACTGTCTATCTCACTCCTACAATCCATTATTTACTGTAAATAATCCCAATTGCAATAATAAATATAGTGTTTCTAGTTTGTCCTCTTGTTTATCTCTAAGTGATAATGTGGATCTATTGTGGCACTTCAAGCTTGGCCATGTACCCTTTAGTAAAATGAAAGGCATTTCTACCATACCTGCAACCTTTTCTACCAAACAACCACTCATGTGTACCATTTGCCATGTGGCCAGGCAGTCTAGGCTTCCCTTCCCTCAAAGAACAACTGATACCACTAAAATTTTTGAATACTTCATGTAGATCTGTGGGGTCCCTACCATGTGGCCACACATAATAACTTTAAATATTTTCTCACCCTAGTAGATGATTACAGTAGGTCCACTTGGACCCATCTTTGCAAAAGTAATGCCCTATAAGTCATAAAGGCTTTTGTGAGCATGGTAGAAAACCAATTCCAAACCACTATTAAATGTGTAAGGTCTGATAATGACCTAGATTTCACTAGCAATGAAGCAGTTTCCTTTTTCCAATCAAAAAGAATAAACCACCATAAAATATCTCCTTATACACTACAACAAAATGGAATGGTGAAAAAAAAAACATAAATACCTCATTGAAGTGGCTAGGGCACTACTCTTTCAATCAAATTACCATTGAAATATTTAGGAGAATGTGTACTTACAGCAGCCTTTCTCATTAATAGAATCCCAACTACTCCTCTAAAGAACAATTGTCCTTTTGAATTGTTGTATGGAAAGAAGCCCAACTATTCTCACTTGAGGAGTTTTTGGTGTTTGTGTTATCCCACTGTACCAAAGCCTCCAAGAGACAAACTTGAGTCAAGGACTACTCCACATGTGTTTGTGGGATATCCCTTTGGCACAAAAGGGTATAAGGTACTAAGTCTGGCCACTAAGAAAATACATATCTCTAGAGATGTTTCCTTTTATGAATTTGTCTTTCTTTTACCTTCAATCCTACTGCAGACATCATTCCACCTGTTTTTCATGATATACCACCCAGTGATAACTCTTCTGATCACACTGATATCTGTATACCTCACAACATTAGTGATCAGTAGAACAAAATCCTTCCATTATATGATATACCACCTCTTTCTCCCCCGCCTGCACCTTCTTCACATGAGACACATGTCCCCATTGAACAACTTCAACACACAACATCACCTCAGCCATCAATAGAAGAACCACTATGACACAGAAGATATCACATGGAGCACAAAATCCCCTCACATCTGAATGATTATGTTTTCACTCTACCAAACTTAAAGTCTAATTATAATTTCTACATACATGCCATGTTTTCCCATAATAACCATATTACTTCTGATGCTCTACATCCCGATAGTCAGCATGTTGTAAAGAACATCCGTTATGATAAAAAACCAACTTTATATGAAGAAACAACCTTGTATCCTGCTTGGCAAAGTGCCATAACGTATGAATTTGAGGCCATATATGCTAATAACATATGAGACTTAAATTCCTTTACCTAAAGGAAAACAAGCTATTGGATGTAAATGGGTGTATAAAGTAAAACATAAAATAAATGGCAGTATAGAAGGTACAAAGCAAGACTAGTTGTAAAAGGATACACTCAGTAAGCTGGTATAGACTACACAAAGACTTTCTCTCCAGTAGTCAAGATGACCACTGTCAGGTCCCTCATTGCCATAACAACAAAGAAGAAAAAGGAAATCTCACAACTGGATGTAAATAATGCATTTCTCCATGGAGATTTTCATGATGAGGTGTATGTGTAGGCTCCTCCAGGTCTTGAGGTGCATGGAGGGGTTAGTTTGCAAGCTGAACAAGTCCCTCTATGGGTTAAAGCAGGTCAGTAGACAACGGCATGATAAGCTGATTGAAGTCCTATATTCAAGAGGGTACAAACATTCCATGCATGACTATTCCTTTTCCACATGAAGCAAGGTTCCTCTATTGTCTTTGTAGTAGTGTATGTTGATGATGTGTTGCTCACAAAAACTGATTCAGAAGAGATCAACCAGCTCAAGGCTTTCCTACCTGACAAGTTCAAAATTAAAGATTTGGAAAAGTTAAACTACTTCCTAGGGCTAGAAACCCTTTACAAATTAGATGGCATTATTATTTCAAAAAGAAAGTTTGTCCTAGACTTGCTAAAAGAATATGAGTGTTTGTATTCCCCAAGCTTGACTTCTCCCTTTGATCCTACAGTGAAATTGAAAGCTAAAGAGGGGCCTCCATTGTCTGATCTTACCTTATATAGGAAGTTGGTTGGAAAACTGAACTTCCTCACTAATACTAGGCTAGACATAGCATACATAGTTCAATATCTCAGTCAATTTATGCAAGATCCTAGGGAGCCTCACTTGCAAGGAGCATATCATATGCTGAGAACCTGAAGAAGGACCCCTACTCTGGGTCTATATTTCAGCAATGTAGATGATCTTTCAGTTGCTGCTTATTGCGATTATGATTAGGCAGCCTGCCCTGATTCTAGAAGATCAGTAACTGACTATGTTGTATTTTTGGGTGGCAACCCTGACAGCTGGAAGTCCAAGAAACATGAAACCATCTCCCTCTCCTCGGTAGAAGCAGAATACAGAGCCCTCAGAAAGGTTGTTGGTGAACTTGTTTGGCTATCCAGACTGCTTGAGGAACTCACCGTGCCAGTCTGTTTGCCAATACCTGTGCATTGTGACGACCTATTTGCTCTGCATATTGCTAGGAACCACGTGTTTCATGAAATAACCAAACACATTGAAGTAGATTGCCATTTTGTCCGCACCAAGCTTCAGGAAGGTCTCATTTCTTTACACCACATTGGCACTCGGGAGCAACTTGAAGATGTGCTCACCAAAGCTCTCACTGGGATCAAGCATTGTTCTGCTCTTGGCAAGTTGGGTGTGATCTCCTCGCATCCAACTTGAGGGGAGTGGGGAGGGAGGGGGGTAATTAAGACTATATTTATATTATAATTTCTGCACACTATTAGTTAATATAGTTAGTGTAAGCTAGTATAATGCTTAACTGTTAGCAAATTAGTTAGTGGAAGTTTATTCTTTTTTTTATTGCCAGCTGTATCCTAGTTGTACACCTGTACATAACTAAACAATACTCAATACAAAATATCAGAGTTTCATTTTCACAAAGTCAGAGACTTTCTTAAGCTCTCTCTTCTCTCTCTACGAACTCCATCATCTAGAAACTGTTGAATCCTTCATTGGAGGACATTGGAGGAGATGCAGAGCTTAGTCCACATCTATAATCTCGACAGTTTTCATTGAGTTAATGGGGATAAAATAGTTTTGTAACGCTCGATAATGTTTATTCGATAATTTCATAACTGGAACATACTTAACTGGGCTCTACATTATCTTTTGCAGTTTGCACTATGAATAATACTAATAAAATGCACTAGTAGTTCTTAACTACGAATGCCTAAGCAATTCATTCCATTAATTTTAAGAGCAAAATTGACATTTAATTATTAAAATATAGTATTAAAAAATATATTGAGATATAGTAATCATAGCACTTCTTCCACTAATTATCTAGTAAATATTCAAATTAACTTTGTTCCATTATATATTTAGCTTTTGAGGAGAAATTGATAGGTTTATGCGTTTGTTAAACAGAAAATTCGAGAATTATCACGCGATAAATTTTTGAAATACAATATCAAAAATATAAATAGAAGAAGCTGAACATTTCTTTTATTCATTAGCTATATTACAAAAAGAAAAAAGGTAAAAATAACCCGATTGTTACAAATCAAATAAAAATATTTTTTTTAGAGATCTTCATATAAATTCGTAACACTTATGTCTTAGTAATGAAATATCATAATGTACTTTATTTTTGTAATCTTCTGGTATCTAAATGGTCAAACGTGCTTACCTGTGTAATCGGATTCACACCGCGTAAGTCCAAGGTAAAATCCTCCCTACCGAGAAGTTAATTTAAAATACTTGATAAAGATAATAAAATAGCTTAGATTTTATTCCTAAAAAAGTTAAGAAATCAATTCCTATAAAAGATAAACATTTTTTCTCCCTTTGAGCTACTATCACTGTTTCTGGTCGAATATCATTTTGTTTCGGCGGGACGGGGCTTGAGTGTAACGGATTTAAAATCACTTCCTAAACCATTCTTCCGGAGGCGGAGAGAGGCACCTTTCCACCGGCTTCCGGCGCTGCCGCTGTTCAACTTCCCTATCTTCTCAAGGTCTAAAATCCTATCTCAGCCCTATTTATCCTTTTAATTTGGACAGTTTTCTTAGTCGAGTTATCTCCTCTATTTACCCAAAAAAAAAGAATGTGGAATTTAGGGTTGTTTTTATATTTAAATTTTTCTACATGCTGTTGAAAAAAGGAAGATATTTTTTATTATCGAGACCACCTTGCACTCACCTCAACTATGTCCGTCAAGGAAAATATTGTGTAAATCTGTCCGTCACGGCTTGGACGATCACCTAGTAAGAATTACCTAGTGTTTTTGCGTCAACTGAGATTTGAACCTGAGACCTCATGGTTCTCAATCCAATTGATTGACTATTAGGCTACACCCTTGGCTGAGAAAGAAAAGGAGTAATATTGATCTTGATTTTTGTTTCTTTGGTTTGCTGTATAAAGTCGGAAAATCGATTGCATGTGTAACAGAAGAGCAAAGCTCAAAACGAAAATGCAGCAAAAGGAAATTGTTAAGAAGCAAGACTGGAATCGTCTTATATCTTCCATCCGTTTAAGAAAGCTAGGGGTGCTTTTTATGAGTAAGCTAACAACTAAGCAGCCAACGATTAGTCTGTCGTTGTTGCTTTGCTTGTGCACTATCTGAACTGCCAATTTAAATAAAAAAATTTGTTCCAATTTACTGACGAGAAATTATGCTTTTGAAACACTATTTTGTTATTTTATGTTGATCAGCATCAAGAAGTATACATATGATGGTTAATTTTTCAATTCAGGTATAGAGTGAGATTGTTAGTCTGAGGGAAATATCAGTTTCACCTGAACTTTACTGGATTTATCAAGTTCACTCCATATTAGCTTCTATTAATTCATTGCCTTTTTTTTTCTTTTTCTGTTTTACTATTGAATAAGCTAAGTTTTTTTTATGAGTTTGTCTGTCCAGTAGGGGATGTAACACTGTATACTTAACTTATGTATTTGTCTGTTGTGAGTGATTGGCAATCCTAGTATTTCTCACTGGCTTCGTCTTTAATTAGTATATTCGAAATTCAATGTGTTAGTTTTCACGTAAATACATTCTTGAAAGACCATTATGTAGTGATAAACTTGCTCTTATTTCTGTCTTGTCGTTCTGTAGAATTCAATTTCCTCCCCCTCCCTCCAACAGGGACTTGAACTATAAGTTAATGGCCTATCCTTTTTTTTTTTTTTCACTTCTCTTATCACTGTCAAAAATTGTACTATTTATTGGGTTCGTTAAGCTTCCCTTGGTTCAAAGGCCCAGCCATAATATTGATAACTTTGTTTTTATTGAGAATGGCATAACCACTGCAACTTTGTTCTGTGAACTTATTTCCCCACAGAAGATTCTGAAGACTTTTATAGCATTGTTAACAACTTAATTGAACTGATGTATCATTCATCTGCTTTTGAGCTGAAATTTTCTAGTTGTGTGGTCTAATTCTTTTGCTGCAATTACTCTTTTACAGTACACGTGAGATGGCAGGATTTCATAATCATCAGGGTAACCCTGCACAACATATTCCCATGGTTCCTATGCCTCCACCCATGCGTCATCCTGCCTTGTTGGAAAAAGAACTTGAAATGCAACATGCTGAAATCCGTAGACTTTCAGATGAAAATCGGAGACTGGTTGAAGATCGAATTGCTTTGCAACGTGAATTAGGTGCTGCTAGGGAGGAACTTCATCGCATGAATCTTATGATAGGTGATATTCGAGTTCAGCATGAAATCCACTCTAGGGAACTTACTGAAAGGGGTTTGAAGCTGGAAGCAGATCTTCGAGCTCTTGAACCTCTGAAAATTGAGGTTAAAAACCTCCGTTCGCAAGTTACGAAGCTTTGTACCATTAAGCAAGATCTCTCTAGCCAGGTAGAGACACTCACGAAGGACCTCGTCAGGCTGCAAGGTGAAAATGAACAGATTCCTTTGTTAAGGGCCGAGATTGATGGACTGCGTCAGGAGCTTTTGTGTGCTAGGTATATGTTATTATTGTGTCCTGCTGCTTCTGGAAGTATGATTAACATGCAATGTGGCTATCAGAAGGTAATGTTAAGTTTGTCTTATGACTTCTAGGTCTGCTGCTGAGTATGAAAATAAGGCTAAAATTGAACTGATGGATCAGATACAAACAAATAAAGAAGGTCTGTTTTCAAAAAAATTCAATCGAAATCCTTTTATTTGTCTCATTGTTTAGGTTCTGTTTGGATTATCTATTTGTTTAAGTGTTAAGTCTTTTAACAATTTTGGATTTTCTATTCCTCAAAATGGTACTAAAACTATTAAGTTCTTCTCCTCTTGCCAATTCCCGCTTCTCACCTCCTAATCCATTTTGCTGAGTGCAATCTTTGATGCTTCTATTGAAGGTATTAAGAAACCATCCACAACCCAGCAAAGTGGTATACTTCCATCCTGCGGGGGACTTGATGTAATTCAGCAGGTTCTATCTGCCTCAGAGAAGATAGCTGCATTTTGTTCTGAAATTTTACAGCAGCTTGACTGTCGCTTAGTTCAATGCCAAGCCTTGTTTTTGGCACCTACTCGTGAACGTGCACAACAGATTGAGAATGTCATGCGAGCACTTGGCGACCACCTTGGGGTAAAGGTCCATGTTTGTGTAGGTGGTAATAGCATCCAGGAGGATAAGCATATCTTATCAGCTGGTGTTCATCTCGTTGTTGGTACACCTGGGTGTGTAATTGACATGTTGCAGAGGAAACAACAACCTCTGCGTCTTGATCACATTAGAATGTTTGTGCTAGATGAGGCTGATGAAATGCTTTCAAGGGGATTTAAAGACCAGGTAGTTCATCTTCTACAGTTGTATTTTACACTTCAAAGTTTTCGATGATATATGCTTTCTGGACATGTTTAGGTGCGAGGGTGGCTGGGTATTTCCCAGTTTTGGAGTATCTCTTTTATTAATTCTCTTGAAATAACCAGTGTAGAAGATGTGAAACTAAACAATGTCAACATGTGCTTTTCCTCCTTCCTTAATCATTCTTGGTGATTAGAATAGAGGTTTCAATGGTATGCATAATGTTGGTAGCACAATATTTGGTCATCCTTCCTATTCAATTAGTTGCTAAAGCTATGCAAAAACAGGTTTAGTGCATTTTCTCCCCCGTGTAGGTTCCTGTATCAATTCCCACCGCGTTCAATTTGTTGAGTTGCTACTTCTCATGTAGTGGTATATACAGATTCAATCTTTCCCCTACATTTCATTTTACCGGCACTTTACAGATTCATAGTTTTGATTTTCTCTTCCATGTACGTTTATTGGCAGATACATGACATTTTGCAACTTTTGCCTGCCAAAGTTCAAGTAGTAGCATTTTATGCAACCATGTCGGCTGACGCCGTTGAAATCACAAGGAAGTTCATGAATAAGCCAGTGAGAATCTTAGTCAAATTTGATGAACTGACTCTTGAAGGTGTCAAACAATTTTATGTCAATGTTGTAAGGGAAGAACGAAAGTTTGATGCACTGTGTAATCTTTACGAGAGACTAAACATCACCAAAAGTGTTATTTTTGTGAACACCCGCCTAAAGGTCAATTGGCTAACAGATAAAATGCGAAGCCGTGGTCACACAGTCTCAGCCACTCATGGAAAAATGGACCAGAAAACTCGAGACATAATCATGCGTGAATTTTGCTCTGGTTCCTCTAGTATACTTATCACAACTGATTTGTCAGCTCGTGTTATTGATGTGCAACAGGTGTGTATTGTGATAAATTATGATCTTCCAACTCAACTAGAGAATTATCTCCGTCGTATTGGAAGAGGTGGAGAATTTGAAAGCAAAGGATATGCTATCAACTTTGTAACAGCAGATGAGGAAAAAATGTTATCTGATATTCAAAGGTTCTACAATGTGGTCATCGACGAACTTCCATCAAATGTTGCTGATTTCTAAAAAGCTTTTTAGGTTTGTGATATAGGTAAGAATATAGCTCCTAGTACCCTTTTCTGAGCGAACACGAACTAGGTGTTTGCATTTTTATATGGTGATGCAATTTTCTGGGAAGTCAGCGGTGACTAAATTTGCACATAGGAATCTCTCTCACCAATGTCACAACTTATTTGATATTGGCATTTTTGTTTTCCTTGTTGGTTACTAATGAAGCAATCATTAAGTGGAAAGTAATATCTGCACTATGGTATATACCAAAAAAGTAAGTCCATACCATGTGTCTTTTATAGTATAAGTTTTATCACTTTTGAGACATCACAACTGAAATATGCGTGTGTAACAACATTCACAGTATCTTATTCTACAAAAGGATTCATGCTAAAAAGCTAGAATGAAACAAGGTACATGGGTTTTGGAGAATGAAACAAATTGGTTAAATGTTGATCTTTCTAAAAACAAATTGGTTAAATGAAACAAGGATTCATAGCTAAAAAGCTAGAGACTTTTATAGACTGTATGATCTTTCTTAAGGCCATTCTTTAAATCCTGTGACCGTTAGCCAACTTGGTTAAATGTTGTCTTTAAACATGATTGAATAATTTTTTTCTTTTCTTTTGGCTGACAAATTTAGTCCGCTCCGAAGGATAGAATTTAAATAGTGATATAGAAGAGGCCATTTGTGCAAATGCCTCGAAATCTAGCAAGGCAAAGTTACATGCAACATGCTTGTATAATTCTCCATTTTCTCCCATCCTTTAACATACCTTTCATGAAGTTTGGATAGTAACAAATATATTTTTTATAATTTCAAATATCACACAAATATCAATACTTTCATATTATTGAAAGAAAATTATGTTACTAGTATTTACAAATGAATTTACATGTTGACTTTTCTTTCTCAGAAAATTACACTCTCAATGATCTTGAAAATTGATGATCTTAAACGTTTGACCAAAAATTTTATTTTTGGGGCAAAAGTTATTAAACTTGAAGTTTTTATTAAATATTGAAGACCATCCATTTCAAAGGTCATTCTTATAAACCACGCTATCCTTCTTTCTGTCAATAGGCCCAATCATAAAATTATTTAATTTAATTTTCTCATAAATAAATCGTTCTTTCCTTATTTTTGCGGGATAGGACAAGGTAATTTACTTTTTTTTATTTCCCCTCAACTTTAGTTCTTAGGCATCGCCAAAAAGGCCCTAAAACTATTTTCTGCGACTTTGCAAGGCTGCGCAAACAATTCTCCTAGCGGCGGAGACAGAGGCATCTCTACATCGGTTTGGAGGAAATCAACTTTTTTATTTTCGTAAGCTCTAAAACCCAATCTCAGCTGTAATTTATTCCGTTTGATTTGGCAATCTTTTAAATTTTAGCACTGTTCACTTCAGGAATCTATTCAGATTATTATGAATGACGATTTTAGGGTTTTCAGGGTATACTTTTGTCCTTTTTATAACGTTGAATTTTGGACTATCAACGAGGAGTCTTGATCTTTATTTTTATTTTTTCAATTTTTTGTTGTTGTATAGACCGGGAATTAACGGATTAATCGTGATTGATGTAGTATTATGGGATTCGTGAGTAGCTTTTTGTTTTTTTTCCTTTTTATTCTGTGTAAAGTTTATTCTTTGTGAATGTTCATGCCAGATTATATGTATTACCAGTGTATATGTAGTTTATATAGTTTAAAGCACGCTGTTTACACGCTAATTGACAGTTTGTTATGTAACTAATTCTGTTATTTCGAGGCTTTTTTATTCTGCAATTAATTAATGTTATTTTTATATGCTTTCCAAAAATTAAATGCTGACTTTTTTGTTTCTTTTTTTGATGAAGTAAAAGATATTATAAAAAGCATCAAGAAGATGCAAAAGAGCACTGTCCAGGTGCTAATACAAAAGATGATATGTTAGCTCTGTACAGATGGTCCTATGCTAGTGTTAGGGAGCTAACAAAATCCAAAAATAATTCGGGGGAGCTAATAGGGGAGAGGTTACTCCAGCTATATAAAAAAACTATACAATTAGCCATCAAGGAGTAATTTGGAGTTGCTAAACCCTCAAAACATTTTCTATTCCTTTCTATCCAAATAGCCCCAAAAATACATCCAGGAATCATTTTCCAGATCCTGCCGATGGATTTACCAACTTTCCATAGACTCCAGCTACTATAAGCATCTTTAATACTCTCTGGCATCACCCAGTTGAGTCCTAAAACTGAAAGGAACATATTCCAGATGTCTGTAGCAACTGGACAATGCAAAAATAGATGTCTGTTTGTTTCAAAATCCTGCCGGCACATATAGCATTTATTAACTATGGGAATGCTCCTTTTGCAAAGATTATCTTGAGTGAGACACGCTTCCTTCAATGCAGTCCAGCTATGACATATAACTTTGGGGGGTAATTTTGTTTTCCAGATGAGCTTCCAAGGCCAACTGTCCACCATTTCATTTTGGCTAATATTGTATAGGTATCCTGCTTTCACGGTGTATATTCCTTTAGTACTTGTTCCCCATACGAGTTTATTGAAAGCTGTTCATTGACCATGCATTTCTCCAATTGTTCCAGAAGGCTAAGTAATTCACGCAATTCCCAGTCTTGCACATTTCTTCTAAGGATTGGAAACCAAGAATTGTCTGCTCTATTCTGAGAGACAGTTGAATCAGGTCGAATCAGGTCTGCTTGCTATTTGATAGAGGTTTGGAAAGTCATTTTGTAGAGTTGAATCCCCTAGCCACCTGTCTTTCAAAGCTTAACATTAGCCCCATTACCGATTTGAAATCTGCTATTCTGGCTAAACTCCCCCCATAGTTTGATTATGTATTTCCAAGGTACAACCCCATGTGCCGCCCTAGAGACTTTTGTACACCAGTTACTTTGGACCCCGTGTTTGCATTCACCACTTTCTTCATGGTTGACTGTTCCCCTTGCACATATCTCCATAGCCATTTCATGAGTAGGCATCTGTTGTGCGTGGCAATGTTTTTGATGCCCAGGCCTCCAAGAGTTTTAGGCAATGTCACTCTCCCCCATTTCACTAAATGAAACTTGTGTGATTCGCTATTGTCTTCCCATAAAAAGTTCCTTCTTATTATGTCCAGTTTCTTCTGTACCTTTGAGGGGATGGGAAAAAGAGACATAAGATAAGTAGGGATACTGTCTAGTACACTGTTGATGAGTGCGAGTCTGCCCCCCATGGATAAGTATTGCATTTGCCATGTAGTTAGCTTCTTTTCAAATTTCTCCACCACTCCATTCCAGATTTCAGTTGATTTGTGCTTAGCACCCAAAAGCAGTCCCAGATAGGTTGTTGGAAATGAGCCTATCTCACAACATAAAATATCTGCTGCTAGCATTTCCAAATTTTGTACTTCATTAACCGGGTATATAATGCTCTTTATCATGTTGATGTGGAGGCCAGATAGGATTTAAATATAAGCAATGTCAGATTCAAATATTGCACCTGTGATACCTCTGCTCCACAAAAAATTAGAGTGTCATCTGCATATAGCAATGAGAAATAGTGACTGTATTTTCAGCATTGGTGCCAATTTCAAAATCTTGAATCCATTGTAAGTCTCTGGCCTTGTCTGGCATTTTGCTCACCCCTTCCATGGCTGGATGATGAAGAGAAAAGGGGACTGGGGACCCCTTGCCTGATTACTTTTTGGGGATAAAAAAAACCAATTGGACTGGAGTTCACTAGGATTGAATACTTGACTGTTGTAATGCTGAACTTTATCCACTTGAGCCATTTCTCCCCGAAACCCATCGTCTTTAAGATAGTGAAAAGATATTGCCAATTTACTTGATCAAATGCCTTTTCTATATCGAGCATGCATAGAATTCCGGACTCCCCTTTCTTTTGCTTCCAATCCAGTATCTCATTGGCAGTAAGTGAAGCATCTGTGATTTGTCTACCTTTTAGAAAAGCATTTTGACTCCCAAAAACAAGCTTGCATATTACAGTTTTCAACCTTTCAGCTAAAATTTTTGCTGCAATCTTATATACACTGCCAATTAGATTAATAGGTCTATATTCTTTTAGTTCAATAGCCCCCTTTCTTTTTGGGATCAATGCAATGAATGAAGCATTGCAAGATCTCACCATATGGCAGTGTAGGTGAAAGTGATTCATGGCACCAATGACATCGGATTTGATTATGGCCCTAGCCTTCTGAAAGAATCCCATGGTGAATCCCTCAGGACCTGATGCCTTATCCGGAGCACAAGACTTGATGGTGGCTAGTATTTCTTCTTCCCCAAACTCTTTTTCAAGCTCCTCCTTTTCCTCCTCTGAGGTGCAAGCCAAATCTTCAAAGTTGGCTGTTGGTCTCCAATGTTCAGCTTCAGAGTAGGGGTCTTCATAGAAGTCCAATATTTCCTGTTTAATCTGGTTCTTGTCCTCAATAATGTCTTCCCCACTTTGAGTCTGTCAATGCAATTGTATCTCTTGTGACTGTTGGCCATCTTTTGGAAATACTTGGTATTTCTATCTCCCTCACTTAGCCATAAACATCTAGATTTTTGTCTCCAGGATGTTTCTTCCGCTTTGGCTATATTCTGAATTTCCATCTTTAGATCAAGCATTTTGGACTGCTCCATGGGTGATAGCAGCCTGGTCTCACTAGCCTGGTCCAGAAACATTAATTCCTCTAGTGCCTTGCTCCTCTGGGATTCAATTTTGCCGAAAACTTCTCTATTCCAAGTTGATATGTCTTTCTTCAGCAGTTTCAACTTCTTGAGCAGGATATAGTCTGGAGTACCTACCACTGAGTAGACCTGCCTTCCAACCAGACATTTAGACAAAAACTAACTCTTGTTGACGTCACCTTCGTTGCTGGATGAGTTCTCCCCTGAGTGAACTTGCGCTTCCAATTCTGGCCATTGAATAATTTTTGCAGTATCTACAAAAGATTGGTCCCCAATGAAGGCTGGCTTACGAACTTGTGGACTTCCCAGGAAATGAACAACTTTTGTAGCGATATCACCCCATCCTTGATTGTATGCATTCTCTGGTATTATTACTGCAGATTTCCTGTTTCCTGACCAAGTTTCAATTCTGATATAGCGTCCATGGATGTTGTAGTTCTGATAAACACGGTATGTATATGCTTGGACCGTCCTTCTCCACCTTCTGTAAAAAATTCCCCTTCCCCACTGAAGCATGTTGAATGGCATCACATACCCATCGAAGATTTCCTTCATCTAGCGTAACTTTGCTTGTGAATCTTCTATTACGTTCTGTTAAAGTGAACCAACGATCAAACTTTTCCCCTGTATCAGTCAAAAGATTTCTCACCTGCAAGAGAAGAACTGAGACAGCCACCGACGCCGGAAAAAGCTAACCCATCTTGCCAGAGTTTACAGTCAGCACTAAGAGAAGAAGAAAGAGATGGGGTTTCTGAGAGAAAAGGAGTCGCCGGAGAAAGCTAAACCATGCATCCGGGATTTGCAGAGATGTCGGCGCGAAGATAAGAAGTAAACTTGTCCGTGGAGGGTATATTTTACTGAGAGTAGTGGTCGGATTTGTTGGAGAGAGGTGGTCGGAGGTTTTTTGAAGAGAGAGAAAGTCGGAAAAGGGGTCTTGGTTATGTCGGAAAAGTGATTGTAGAAAAGAGGGTATCGGAAAAGGGTTTTTTGTGACTTACCTCGGTATCCGTGTCTGAGAGCATTTATTGCAATCACTTGTTTGTTGGGGTTTTTGCTGACTTGTTTGTTTCTTGTGCAAACTGATTCCCTTATTAATGGAAGGCAATATTTTGGATCTTTTATCTATACGAGTGTAGTTGCTAACTGCAGCTAGACAGTTGACTGCTGCATTTCAGTTTGCCAGTTGCTTTTAGCTCCCCATTTATTACTACTTACATTAGCCGACTATTTATTAATCCTCCTACACATGAATGCCGCCTTTTTGTGTCATCCTGTATTTTCTAGATCTGTAAAGTTCCTGATGAGACACCTCTAAAGGAAAAAATTCACAATAAGATTTGAGTGATTTTGTCTTATATCTTTAATTTCTGTTGGATAACTAAGGATGCTTGTTAAGAATTTGCTCACATAGAAGCAGCCAACGGTTTGTTGTCTAGTGTTAGTTGTGTTGTGCACTATCTGACTCTGCCAATTAAATAAACTATTATTTGCGTGTTACTGATGAGAATATTGTGCTCTTGCGACCGTAGCTTGTTTTCACCCCACATTGTTTAAGACTTGGTTGAATTGCCATATCATTACTTGTTTTCGAGCTGTTTGTTTCTTATTGTTGTGGTCTAATTATTTTTGCTGTACTCACTCTTTTACAGCACTGTGTGAGATGGCAGGAAGGAATCGCATTCCTCGGGAAGCATTTGATAACCGCCGGGCCTATCCTGCAGAAGGACATATTGCTCGGGGTCCTATACCTCGGCCCATGCCTCATCCTGCTTTGTTAGAGGAAGAACTTGAAATACAACATGTTGAAATACGCAGACTTTTGGGTGAAAACCGGAGACTGGTTGAAGATCGAATTGCTCTGCAGCGTGAATTGGGTGCTGCAAAGGAGGAACTTCATCGCATGAATCTTGCAATAGGTGATATTCAGGCGGAGCATGAAATGCGCTCTAGGGAACTGATCGAAAGGGGTTTGAAGCTGGAAGGTGATCTTCGAGCTACTGAACCTCTGAAAAATGAGGCTAAACAACTCCATACTGAAGTTCAGAGGCTTAATACTATTAAGCAGGATCTCTCTGGCCAGGTGCAGACCCTCACCAAAGACCTCGCCAAGCTACAAGCTGATAGCCAACAGATTCCCCTTTTAAGGACTGATATTGATGGTCTGCATCAGGAACTTTTACGCACAAGGTATCTGCTCTTACTTTGTTTCTTTCTGTTTCTGGAGATATGATTAACATGGAGTGCTGTTACTTCAAAAACCTGCTTGGTGGCCATCAGGTGTGGAAACCCTTTTATTAATTTGATCGTGACTTCTAGGTCTGCTGTTGACTATGAAAAGAAGGCTAAAATTGAACTCATGGATCAGAGACAGGCAATGGAGACAAACTTAGTTTCAATGGCACGCGAAGTTGAGAAGCTACGTGCTGAACTTTCTAATTCTGATGGTAGAGCATGGGTTGCAGGTACGCTCTTAGTAGTTTACACTTTATTTTATAAAGCATGTGGGGGGCAGTTTACATGTTTTCTATTCTAGTGGTGGGGCTACTGTTTTTACTGCTTCTCCAATGCTTTCCCGAGCAGAGTTGACACATTCCAACTGTAGAAATGACTTTTTTCCTTTTACTCCCCTTTTTCCTGTATTGGTATGTAGTAGAAGAGAAGTTCAGAAATTGTTGATGCTCGAGTGTTGGGACTTTAACTAATGGTAAAATGGCAGAGTCTGAGTAGATTCATTTTTACCAGTGTCCCTAAAGACTGTAGTAGGTGTTAAAATCCTTGATAAGTGCTAAAAGTTTTGGTCTTCTGGGTAATTGGGGACCAAGCTAACTATTATATTTGAGCAGTCTTGTTTATTCACTTGCCTGATAAAAGCTAGTTATCTTTCTCCTACACGTACTTTTAAAATTTATTAAATGAGATTGCCTTCAATCTTGAGCCCCAACTTCTGTGCAATCTGGCCAGTACAGCAAGGCACAGCCGCACAGACTAGTTTCTCTTAAACAACCAACTTCTTACAGCTGGATTAGATTTCTTCGAACCAATGTAGCATCTGTTTGACTTTACATAATGCTTTAAAACAGTGTGTCTATAGGCCCACCTGCCTGCATGCATCATTCTACGTATGATATAGGAAACTATGTTTTATTATGTAGCTGTATATACAACTACAACGAACTGAGCTTATCCCAAAGAGAAAATAAAAGCTGAGATGAGATGAAGCGAACTATCAAGGACCATTATCATCCAAAATATTTCAAGTAATTCACTGAGGGCCCTGTGTTTCGAATTAGCAGAAGATGTACTTAGCATTATACAGTTGTCATTATGCGAATATGTTATTGCACTTTTCTTTGTAATGGCTGTTATTATGTTTCTAGTAGTTTCTTAAATAGCTCTGTTATAAATCTTATCTATGCTTGATTGGTATTACTTAAATTTCTCTGATTTTTCCTCTACCCAATCTGCTGTCCCAGGTTAGCCTCCATATTTATTTAGGTAGTTGCCCAACGTGGCAATCTTAGGATCTGGGAGCCCTTATTTTTGGACCCAAACATTTTCTATTAGGTGAATAATTTTTCAATTTGGGGGGGGGGGGGTGTTCTTGTATATGAGTGGTAACGCAAAAATTAGGGAATCTACAGAGACATGTGATTTCTGTTGGACCCAAACATTGAGGCGGGTGGGAAAGGGTTCCTGAGTGGTAATTTATGCCTTGGATTTTATTTGCTGTTTATAGATGAGCCTCTTTAGTCTTTTATTTATTTTGGTTTTCCTTTGAGCTTGAAAGCAAGTAGGGTTCTGTTATAACCCAGTTGTTTAATGGTCGGATGGCGAGGCTTGGAGTAGTGAATAGTGATTCCAAGTAAAAGCATTCTTTTCTGGATTATTATTCTCAAGTAGTTTGCAGGTTTTGCCCTTTGAGGCTAAATGACCTTTAGATTTGGGAGTTTGTGGTGAATACATTTCTTTGGTAGTGTTGTAGCTCATGATATAGGAACTCATTTTCTGGAGTTGCAGTGAAGGGTCTCTTTTGGTTCCACTTGTTGCAGTGTTAGAGGCAGACCTACCTACCAACCAACTGGCATCCCCCACCCCCACAAGAAAAGCGCCCACTTCTAGAGATAGAAAGAGTTATATAGAGATGACCAATTTCTTTTTTTACTGCTATTGTCCTCGGAAATGCAATCAGGTAATGACCAAATAGTGCGAAACCAACAATATAGTCGAACAATATGTGCCTGCATGATACTTATAAACAAAGTAATGTGCCTGCCATGATGGAAACATGCATTCCTTATATAGGTTCTTTAAGGAAAAGTTGTTTAAAATCCATCTTCAAACTTCTTTAGCTAAAGGGTAGTGAGAAGAATGATTACAAGTTATATCTCTTTATAAGCCTCTACTGGTTGAGCAGTAGACTTAGAACTTAGTTTACTCTTGATAACTGGTGGCCTAATTAGAGCATATATTGGCCTTCTAGTGTGGTTGAAGGAGTTCAAGAAATGTGACGGTTCTTTGTTCTTTTGGTTACTTATGTTAACGATTTATTATCTGTTTGCTAAAGGTGGATCATATGGGATGAAATACGGCAGACATGATGCAACTTTTCCTGCTCCTTATGGCGAGGGATATGGGGTTCATATGGTATGAATATTTCCAGTCACATGATTGGGAATTTTATTTTAGTGGTCATAGCAAACAGCATAGGTAGTGTCGACTTGGTGGATTGACATTCATCCGTTATTCTCAGGGTGCTGCGGACAAGGGTCCTTTGTACGGTGCTGCTTCAGCTTCATGGGGAGGACTTGAGAAACCTCAGATGAATCGTCGTTGAGGTGTTCTCTCCTGTTCGCTTGCTATCCAGTAGGAAGAAGGGCCTCTTTTTTATTCTTCTGTTTGTGCTTATAATTTTCTAGTCTCTGATGTGGATGTTATCATATTCGGGTACTAAAGTACTGTGTGCTGCTTGTTATCTTGAACTGTATAGGGTAATTAAGGCTCTCCCATAGCTGATGGAGATGGATATTTTTAATTAATGTCTAATGTTATAACTTTATAGTTTAAAAGTAGCAACATTCCAGTTCTTTGTGTACATATTCCTTGTCCATTTTGCTCTTTGTGAGCATTTGATTCTCTTAATAATTCTGGTGAAACTTTTAAGATTATATTATCACTTGGAAAAGCATTTTGCAAAGGACTAGCTGATGAATTTGGGAGTATGGTTGACCACGTTGTTATCATAATAGATGGTGTACTGTATGAGAATATGAAGTTGCCAATGTTTTGGCTTACTAGAAAAAAGTATTTTGGGATTTGAAGCTTAACCATGAGGTAGCTGCTTTGAGGACATTACAAACCCGTGTTCTCTTGATTGTATTAGTTGGACCTCCCTTTGAGAGATATATTCAGTACTTAATTCTGGCAGAAGAAATTGATGCAGTGCAATAACCCTCATCACGATAGGAACCACTATTATGGTAGACTTCCCTGAAGAATTTTTGCACTGTGTTTCTATTCCCTGGGTGTATTATTCAAGTATATAGGATATTGGCCAGGATAACTATAGTAAAGAGTGGGAAATGAATGATGTAAAGAGTGGAAATGAATGACAGTGAAGAGTATATATGAATGATGTCCACCAGTACTTATGGGGGAATGCTTTGTGGGCATTATATTTATGAATGCTTTTGTTGAGCGAATTTTCTAGTTTACTTGTTTATGAAGAAAATCAGCAGCAGTGAATATGCATACCATAAATATTGCACTTGATGAATGTCAGTCTGCACTGTAGTGGCATGCTGTAAACATAGTGATGATCTGAAAAGTCCGTAACTATCTTATCCCTGTTTTATTTGAGTTCAAACATGAAGTTGGTGGTTAATAATGAACTCAAATCATTATGGGGTACTGGTGGGAAAGGATTGTGCCTTGGGAAATAAGAAGTATAGTGTCACTCAATGAAACACTCTGTGTTGGTCTATCAAGTTATCAGTTCCATTGGAAGCAGCTACTACAGCCGAAAATAGACTGGCGTAGTCTCGTAGATTCTTTGGAATAGGATCACTGTTCCCAGATGGGGAGACAAAGGCAGAGCGGTGAAGCTGGGGTGGTCTTGGAGTTTAGAGATTGAAATACCTCCCTGATCTGATTAACTCATTCAAATTCGAAAATGCAGCATCTATGTGAACGCTTGGGTAATCCTTCATGAACCGTTCGCTTAACATGTAGCTGTTCTATACTGTTCATAAGGCGAGTCATCCTGGCTGCAGCAATTGAAATACGAGTTGAGATCTGAAGTGAAGACAGTGGAAGCTACATTGGCAATCGATGACTGCCAAACAAAATGCCATAGGCAAGTATTCTGTTTCGATGGCCCCTGAATTATACAATCTTTCTAAGAGATTTTACTTGGATGTGCTTCTATATCTTCTTTCTGTCTCTTTGCGTTTCTGTTCAGGAATATCTAGATGTAGATCGATCCCTCTCTTTCTTTTCTATGCTTGTGGATTCCCTTTATTTTTGGAGACTAATTCTTGCAGACACCAGCCTAATGTTTAGGTTCAGTTTTCCTGATGGGTTATAGTCTAGGATTTGATCTCAGTTCACTAACATATAGATCCTGGGGTTCTCTGGACTACTACTACTTCTACTATTATTTTTATATCAGCTTTCTTTTCCATTTTACCTGTTATATGTTGATATTGTGGGGGTGGGTTTAGTTTTTCACAGAGACTTGTTTTATCAGGGAACTGAAACAAAAGGAAGAAGGATATTTTTGCTTCCATTTACTTGATGTCGAATGCATTGTGGGGAGGAGTTTGTTTTGAGATTCTCCTTTGCAGTCATTTATTTTTTTAAAATAACGGTGGTGTTTGGGCCAAGCTTGCACGTTTCTTGGCTATTTCATCGTACTTGCTACCCTCCCATTGGCAGAGGTGTTAGGTAACTATGCCTACCAAAGCTTAGGCAGATGAGAAGAAACCACCTAGTATTTAGTCTAACCTTGATCTCTATTGTTTGCACCTGCTTCATTGGCCACTAGGAGACGGTCTTGGGTGCTCATTTCTCGGTCGTTTGTTAGCAGTGTTGGCTTCCTTCCCTATTTCGTGGCTTCCAATGTTGCTTCTCCTTGTTGTCAGGGAACTGTTTTTAGGAGGTTCTGTTTGGGTTACAAATGGGAAACCAATGTTAGTTTATAATATGGGTATTTCACTTTGCAGTTCAGACATTTACTGTACGAGAGATACAAATTAACTTTTTCCCTAAAAAAGGAGATACAAATTGAATTTTGGGCTGAAGAAGCAAGTAGGTTACTACCTTGTTGACAGTGTGTGCACCTTATTAATGGATAATGCAGGGGTCCTTCTACACTTGGTTTCATGTTGCATTCTTTACTTAGTAGTTGAAGCACATCTCATATTTAGGAGAGGAGGCCAATGGTATGCAGTTTTTCAACTACAGCTATTTTCAGCACAGCAATCTTGTATTTAGGTGGAGTGCTAACTTATGTAATACTTGGTTTTTGTGTGCTTGAGTGGGCGACCTTTACCTTTTATTTAGTTAGTGGCAATGATTTGAAGGAAATCACTCTGTAATTGGAAGAAGGTGAGTAAATTTGATAGTTGAAGTTGGTGACATGAGAAGGTTAATGTTAGGATTGAACTATGCTTACTTTTGGTGTGCCGATTTCTCCGAGGTCTCTTAGTTGAGTACCTCCATGGAGATGCTGAGATTTCATTGTTCAATCACTGAAGGCGATTGGATTTTAGTTCCGGCGTAAAGCTGTAGGAAAATTAAGATCAAGGAAGAAGCTTTTGGTATTTGAGATAAATGACCCAGGTGCTGGAGGTACTAGAATATCTTGGGTTTGCCATGGAGCAAGGAGTACATTTTTTTCTGGTCAGCAACTGCTCAAGAATGGACACTCTATTGTCCCACTTGGATTGCTCGTTGATTCCGTTTTTCCCTTTCAATCCTGTCCTTATGAACTATAAATTATTCCACAAAGCTTATAGGTCCCATAGAGTTACCCAAAAAGAAAAATTAAAAGGAAGAAGGAATCAGCATACTATGCGGTTCTATCATGTGACTGGTAGATTTACCTTTTCATATTCCTTTACGTCATGGTATGCAGTTTTAGAACTCAGCATGCTGCTTGATTTTGCGCAATTGTCTCCACGAGTCTCTTGTTTATCAGAAGCATTTATGACTAAAGTTATTTTCCTCTTTTCTTTTTCCTTGCAAATAGTGCTCACGTCATAGTTTGTTCTTTTCGTTTTGCAGATGAGAAAGCTGGGCAGCTTGGTTCAATGATCTGCCTTATCCTTATGTTGCTGCCTTTATGCTATTGGAGGTTTTTTGTGGTACAAAGTTGGGCCATGACCTCTGGGCTGTGGGAGCTGGACACAGTATAGTTGGATGTTTTCTGACTTAGTCGTTCAGTTTGCTTGGCTCCTAATTTGGGGATCCTTGACTGGGCTGTCGGATAATGGTAAGAGGGATCTAGGGGAACTCATGACGATCTGTTCCAAGTCAATTTGAATCGGGGTATTTCTGAATGATATTGAATGGAAATTTTGTAAGGAATCCAATTAAAATCCACTTTGGGCACAAATTCAAGGGTGTTATGATGGGAGGAGCTTGACCGTGAATCAGCCCACACATGCGTGATCCAGGAAGTTGACTTCCGACATTCACCATTGGGGAGGGGGGGGCATATCCATGCCTGTTTCAGGTTCCTTATTACCCATGTGCATATTTTTCAAGTTCTTTATCACCCAGGGCTTAGAGGATTTACCCCTGGGCTTGATTCCGTTCAATCATCAAGAAAGTCAACAACCCGTAAGTCTCATAACAAAGTTCAAATGGACAGAAGTTGCCGTGCTGTTGTTTAGCAGGATGGGAACCCCGGTTTTAACGTCTTATGCTCTCAGAGGTTTTTTCTATGAACAGCAGCATAAAGCAACACATGCATAAGTGGGATTCACAAAAAAAAAAAACAAAAAAAAAAAAAAGACCCAAAAAGCAGCTTGATCGATTTGACTATAGTCAGTACTCTTTTTAGTCTGCAAGTGTGTTTTCCAAGAGATAGGACAGGATAGCAAAATCACAGAATACTAAGGCCAATATGGTTGGCCTTTTACAGTACGCATCTGGACTACATTGGGCTTGTGCTTGAAACACAAAAAAAAGGACCTACATGGGACGTACTTGATATGGAAATATGGGGGTAGTATGTAAGGGTCAACTTCTTTAGGGTAGTTGCATGACCTGATTGTTGTTGTCTTTAGGATAGCAAAATCACAGAATACTAAGGCCAATATGATTGTTGCTCGCAGCGACTAGTTTCTGCGTATTTTTGTTGTCTTCTACCTGCTTGCTTGTTGCCTTATCATCATTATTTTTTCATCTTTTTTCCTTAGTTGGGAAATGGATCGAGTTTGCCATTCTAATATTAGAGAAGCTTGTATGAATTTTTTGATGTCATAAGAGGGTCGTTCCCTCTGTCAAGTCATAGCAGCACAAAATCAAAACTAGACATATAAGACTGGGATACATTTTGTGTTCAAGGCAAAAAAATAGAAGACGCATCTTTATTAACTGGTATTTAGTCCGACGTATACTCTTACCTCTTATTAGTGGTATAAAAGCACGATAGTGTTATAAAATAAAAATTGTAAAGTAAATAAATCGAATACAAGTATAGAGAGAGATTGATATATTATTCAAACTTCAAATTTATGTACATAATGAATTGAAAACTCCTCTATTTATAAAAGAAAGGAAGTAGCTGCAAGGCTTTTCTTTAGCTGCTTGCAACCTGTCTGTTTAATAAGAAGCTGCAAATCATTTTATTGAGCTGCTTGCAACCTGCTTGCATCAGCTGCTTGTAGATAAACTTTAACATAGTACTAAATGGATAATCTTCTTTAGGAAGATTATCTATAGCGGAGTAATAAATGAACATCCACAATATAATTATTTTCATAATACTCCCCCTTGGATGTTCATTAAAAGGTATTGTGCCTCGTTAAAGCCTTACTAGGAAAAACCCAGTGGGAAAAATCCTAGTGAAGGAAAAAGAGTACACATATTTAGTAATACGTATTTCTAGCTGCCTCATTAAAAACCTTATAAGGAAAACCTTGTGGGAAAAAACCTTAGTAAGGAAAAAAGAGTACATCACGTATTTTACCCCCCTGATGAAAACCTTATTTCAAATATTTGAGTCTCCGCATTCCTATTCTGTATACCATTTTCTCAAAAGTTGAAGTTGGCAAAGATTTAGTGAATAAATCTGTCGGATTGTCACTTGAACGAATTTGTTGCACATCAATGTCACCATTTTTTTGAAGATCGTGTGTGTAGAATAATTTTGGTGAAATATTTTTCGTTCTATCTCCTTTTATAAATCTTCCCTTCAATTGGTCTATGCATGCAACATTGTCTTCGTATAAAATTGTGGGTCTTTTCTCACATTCCAAACCATATTTTTCTCGAATAAAATGAATTATTGATCTCAACCATATGCATTCCCTACTTGCTTCATGAATAACTATTATTTCAGCATGATTTGAAGAAGTAGCAACAATAGATTGCTTTGTGGAGCGCCATGATATGATAGTACCTCTACATGTAAACACGTACCCGGTTTGAGATCTAGCTTTATGGGGATCAGATAAATAACCTACATCTGCATAACCAACAAGATCTGCACTATTTTTTTTAGCATAAAACAAACCCATATCAAGAGTTCCCTTTAAATATCGCAATATATGTTTAATCCCGTTCCAATGTCTCCATGTATGAGAAGAACTATATCTTGCTAGTAAATTAACAGAAAATGCTATGTCAGGCCTTGTAGCATTAGCAAGATACATTAGTGCACCAATTGCATTGAGATAGGGTACTTCGGGACCAAGGAGTTCCTCATCCTCTTCTGGAGGTCGAAACAAATCTTTATTCACTTCAAGTGATCGAGCAACCATTGGTGTACTCAGTAGGTGCGCTCTGTCCATGTAAAAGTGTTTTAAGACCCTTTATGTATAGGCAGATTGATGGATAAAGATCCCGTCTGTTAAATATTCAATTTGTAGACCAAGACAAAGTTTTGTCTTTCCAAGATCTTTCATCTCAAATTCTTTCTTAAGATATTCAATTGTCTTTTAGAGTTATTCTCGAGTTCCAACAAGATTTATGTCATCAACATAAACATCAAGTATAACAAATTCTGAAGCCATTTTCTTTATAAAAATACATGGACAAATAACATCATTTATGTAACCCTCTTTCAGCAAATATTCACTGAGGCGATTATACCACATGCGCCCAGATTTCTTTAAACCATACAAAGATCTTTGTAATCTGATTGAATACATTTCCTGAGATTTTGAATATGCTTCAGGCATTTTAAATCCTTCAGGGATTTTTATGTAAATTTTATTATTAAGTGACCCATATAGATAAGCCGTAACCACATCCATTAGATGTATTTCAAGCCTTTCACGTAAGGCTAAAATTGATGAGATATCGAAATGTTATGGCATCTATAACGGGTGAATATGTTTCTTCATAATCGACTCCAGGTCGTTGTGAGAAACCTTGTGCAACAAAGCGAGCCTTGTATCTTTCAACTTCATTTTTATCATTCTTTTTTCGCACAAAAACCTATTTATGACCAACTGGCTTTATACGAGTAGGTGTTTGGACTACTGGTCCAAAGACCTCTCTTTTAGCAAGTGACTTCAATTCCGATTGAATTGACTCTTGCCATTTTGGCCAATCAGATCTTTATCGACATTCTTCGACAGATCGGGGTTCAAGATTCTCACTATCTTGCATAATGTTAAGTGCAAAATTATATGCAAAAATATTATCCACCACTATTTCAGATCGATTTAAATTAATCCCATCACCAGTAGTACTTATTAAAAGTTCCTCACTCACTTGAGTCTCGGGTTCGTTGATTTCTTCAGGAATCTCAGAACTAATCAGATCTTGTGTCTCTTCAGGAGATCCCTTCATAATATCATTTTGATAATTTATCGATTTTCTTTTTCTAGGATTTCGATTCTTAGAACCCAAAGGCCTACCACGCTTCAGGCGTGCTTTAGGTTCACTAGCTTTCATGCTAGTAGATGGTCCTGCTGGGACATCAATTCGGATAGACACATTCTCTGCAGGGATATGTGACTTAGTTATCCTTTTCAAATCAGTAAATGGGTCTGGCATTTGATTTGTTATATTCTGTAAATGGATGATCTTCTGGACCTCATGATTACATATAGGGGTACGTGGATCAAAGTGAGATAATGATGAAACTTTCCACACAATTTCTCTTTTGATTTCCTTTTTCTCCCCCCATACCCCTAATTGTGGAAAATTTATTTTATAAAATAGACAATCTGCAAATCGAGTACTAAATAAATCTTCAGTCAATGGTTCAAGATAGCGAATAATAAAGGGTGATTCAAACCCAACATATATTCCTAACCTTCTTTGCGGGCCCATCTTACTGCGTTGTGGTGGTGCTACTGGCACATATACAACACATCTGAAAATTCGTAGATGGGCAATATTTGGTTCATGACCAAAAGCTAATTGTGACGGAGAACATTTATTATAATGTGTTGGTCTGAGACGGATAAGTGATGTTGCGTGCAAGATAGCATGGTCCCAAACAGTAGTGAGCAATTTTGTTTTCATAAGTAGTGGTCTTGCTATCAACTGCAGGTGTTTAATAAATGACTCTGCAAGGCCATTTTGAGTATGAACATAAGCTACACGATGTTCAACTTTTATTCCAACTGATAGACAATAATCATCAAAAGCTTGAGATGAGAATTCTCCAGCATTATCAAGGCGAATAGCCTTTATAGGATAATCTGGGAATTGTGCCCTAAATCGAATTATTTGGGCTAATAACTTTACAAACGCCAGGTTGCGAGATGATAGTAGGCACACATGAGACCATCTTGAAGATGCATCTATTAGGGCCATAAAATATCTGAACAACCCACTTGGTGGGTAAATAGGTCCACATATATCCCCATGTATACGCTCTAAAAAGGCAGGGGACTCAATGCCAACCTTCATTGGTGAAGGTCTAGTGATCATTTTGCTTTGATAACAAGCATCACAAGAAAATTCATCATTTGTAAGAATTTTCAGGTTCTTTAATGGATGCCGACTCGAATTTTCAGTAATTCGTCTCATCATTATTGATCCAGGATGGCCCAAACGGCCATGCCAAAGTACAAAAATATTTGAATCAGTAAACTTTCGGTTTACGATAGAGTGTGCTTCAACTGTACTAATCTTTGAATAGTATAAGCCAGAAGATAAAGTTGGTAACTTTTCTATAGTGTACTTCTGGCCAGAAATATTCTTTGTAAAATACAAAGATATTCCATATTCATTTCATCTATTGTCTCAACATGATACCCATTTTGGCGGATATCCATAAAACTCAACAAGTTTCTTCGGGACTTGGAGGAGAATAATGCATTGTCTATAATAAGTTTTGTTCCCTTATACAGAAATACAATAGCTCTTCCGGAGCCTTCAATCAAACTTATATTACCAGAAATTATAGAAACATTTGCTTTTTCCTTATGAAAATAAGAAAAGTATTTCTGATCTTTGAATATGGCATGAGTTGTTCCACTATCAATTATACAAATATTTTCATGATTGGTCTTTGATCCAAACATAATTTGAGGATTATCCATATTCTTCAAAATGACATAAACAAAATAAAAATGATAGTAAACATTATTATCAAAGCATAACTTTTATTTATGTACAACTATTACATAACCATACTATCTACTACAAACAACAAAAATTAAAATATTACATCTCTACAGATTCATCACCGATCACATGACTTGTTTCTCCTTCCGAGAGTGCAAAGTAATCAGCTACATCCAAATGCATGAAGTCTAAATTATCTTCAGAAATAAAATTTGCTTCAGCATTTTTCTCAGTCTTTTTCAGGGAAGTTTGATACAGCTCAATCAAGTGCTTTGGCGTACGACATGTACGTGACCGGTTCTTTTTTTCTCCACATCTATATCATGCATTTTCTGCGTTTGCTACTTGCACCGCTTCATGCTTTTGTTCCTTCCTTTTCCACTATTGGTGGTGAGGATGGTTCTTTGGTGCATTATTATTACCATGATTAGTGTTCCTTCCCTGACCACGGCCATGACCACGACTGGGGCCACATCTTCTTCCACGCTTAGCTCGGTGAAAGTTCGTCTCATTCACTTCAGGGAATGGACAAGAACAATAGGTCGACTTTCATGGTTTTTTATTAATAGCCCATTATGTTGCTCGGCTACAAAAAGATGTGAGATAAGTTCATAATAATTTTTGAATCCCATCTCTCGATATTGCTACTGCAGGAGCATGTTCGAGGCATGAAAAATGGTGAAAGTTTTCTCCAACATATCATGATCAGTAATATTATCACCACATAATTTTAATTCAGAAATAATTCTAAACATAGCAGAATTATACTCACTGATAGATTTAAAATCTTGTAGCCTTAAATGAGTCCAATTATATCGTACCTGTGGAAGAACGACCATCTTCAAGTGGTCATATCTATTTTTTAAATTATCCCACAGTATGACTGGATCCTTAACAGTAAGATATTCCATTTTCAGGCCCTCATCAAGGTGATGGCGTAGGAATATAATTGCTTTGGCACAGTCTTGGTTTGATACCTAATTTTTGTCCTTGATGGTGTCTGCCAGACCTATCGCATCAAGATGAATTTCGGCATCGAGCACCCAAGACATGTAATTTTTGCCCGATATATCCAGGGCTACAAATTCAAGTTTAGAAAGATTTGACATTATTTATGAAAAGAAAGTTCGTACTTGTGATACTTCAAAGTATTTGCTCGAGATGACAGAGTCTCGTGCTGATAACGTGTTATAAAATAAAAACTATAAAGTAAATAAACCGAAAACAAGTGTAGAAAGAGATTGATATATTATTCAAACTTCAAACTTATGTACATAATGAACTGAAAACTCCTCTATTTATAGAAGAAAGGAAGCAGATGCGAGGCTTTTCAGGAAGCAGTTGCAAGGCTTTTCTATAGCTGTTTGTAAGCTGTCTGCATGAGCTGCTTGCAACCTGCATGTTTAATAAGAAGTTGCTGCAAATCATTTCATTGAGCTGCTTACAATCTACCTGCATCAACTGTTTGTAGATAAATTTCAACAGAGTACTAAATGGATAATCTTCTTCAGGAAGATTATCTATAACAGAGTAATAAATGGATATCCACAATATAATTATTTTCATAACAGATAGTTCATTGTATGGCCAAATCAACTATTTAAAAGCTACTTCTAAATAAATAGGCAAAATACATAAGTTGGCACTTGAACTATGAATTAAATCTCGGTTACACACTTTCTGTGGGCGAAAATAATATTACACACTTAACCTTTTAAAAGTGTGTCTAATTCACACTACTTTTTTTTTGACCACTTTACCAAAATATGGGTAATGTCACGCACCAATAAGGCCATGACACGTGTCATTAGCATAAAAAAATATCTAAAGTTACACACATAACCTCGTCTTCTTCAACCCCATCTCTTTCCCCTCCATCTCGCCCTCTATGGACAACTAGAAAAATCAGCACACACAATTCAACCCAAAAATTAGGAGCCCAAGTGATTTAATCCGATAAAGAAATAAAAGGCATCAAAAGCTAATAAGCCATGGCTCACTAAATTGCATACCAACAAATAAATTGGTGATTTAATTTTCAATTTTAACAATCTCTTCCTCCTTATATCCCTCGATATCTTCCTGCTCCTTTCACCTAAATATCTAAAATTTTAATTTCTACTTTTTCATGCTTGTGCATCCCTCTTCCTAGATTTTAGATACTATACAAAAAGAAATCATAGAAAACAAGGATAGCAGCACCGACATTGATGGATTTGCAGGAGAGGATCACAAGGAATGGAAGAAAAAAAAGAAAAATGACAACCGGGTTGTTGATGCTCTTGATCAATTTGGTAAAATGTATGACATTAGTTCCATATTTACTTTAACTGTTAGATAGTAACTAATGGGTTAATAAACTCAAATTTGACGAAGTAATTGTAGATTGTCCGTAGAAAGGCCAAAATTGATATTAGAAATGGCAAGTAAATGTGGTGAAGATAGGAAGAGATGGAGGAAAAAATAAGATTCTTGAATATGGTATGGAGGGGGAGTTTGGCTGGCGAAACAAACGAAGAGAGAGACAGAGAAGGGTGGGGAAGATGAGGGATTTGGTGGCACGTGGCATAAATAAGTATTTAGATAATATTTTTATCTGATAGACACGCATATGTCTCGGTGTTTTACACATGTTGGGTCCTGGTCAAAGAAGGTGTGTATGAGACACACTTTTAAAATGTTAAATGTGTAATATTATTTTCGTTCACAGAAAGTGTGTAAGAGAGATTTGGCGATAGTTCAAGTGCCTGCATTTTGCCAAATAAATATTCTCAGTTATCTTTTCAATTGTAAGTATAACCAGTAAAGCCGGTCTTTTTTCGAGCACTTCTCGGGGATCTAGCGCGCTTAACACATTGCTCCGTTCCGTTGATATGTAAGTGCACCCCAAAATTAAAACAATGAACAAATAGGCTCTAAAACAAAACTTTCATTGTTCCAATGTATTTTGAGTTCTTTGCATATTCACCACCAAATTATGCGCCTTTGTGTTGTTTATACAACATTCTTTATGATCCTCAACTAAAGGAACAATACTCATCTTTTGGGTCAATAACAAATATTTACTGTGAAGTCTCAAGTTCACATCTCAAAAAATATGACGTGATTTTTTCCTTTTGTTTAAGTTTTAATGTGCAGCGTTACTCGATACTTGTGTTGACGGGAGATAACATATACTAATAAAATAGTTGAGGTGCACGTAAGGTGATTCGAACACTAGTAACATATATTAATAGAACCATCGAGGTGCGAGTAAAGTGGTCCAGACACTATTATCATGAAAAAAAAGAGTACATTTGTATATAATCTTCTAGTCCAACTATTTGTTTCCAAGCGTTAAGGACACTTCTATTGGACTCTCTCCTCCTAAGCAATAAAAATAGATTAAAGAAGGAAATCAAGTAATCCATTTATTTTCATATTTTTACACAAATAACCGGTCTTGTTTATTATTTAATTTTTCTAGTCATATACATAAATTATATATATATATATATATATATATATATATATATATATATATATATATATATATAATTTCTTACTAGAATCGGGTTGGTTGGTCGAGAGCCCATACCCGTGACCGTGAGCAAAAGCACTTTGGCAAATTACTGGCGATTGTTGGGTCAAGAAGCTCGCAACAAGGATAGCGACGGTAGCATAAATCCAGACTTCAACTACTTTTCTGTCACTGTTCCTATATCCAAAACATATACCATTGTCGATTTTCAGAGTTTGGAATTTTGGGTTTAGGCTACTGCTTCCTTCAATTCCACTTCTAATTCTGTACATATGTTATTTTACAACGGAGTATGCAAGGCTACTCTCTGTATTCACTTAAAGTTTGTCCCTTTTCCCCCTTTTCTCTTCCTTCAAATTCACTGCCCTTTAAATTGAACTCATGGAAAAGAAGGGTTCACTCTTCCCATTTTGTAAATCCTTCTGATTATGCCCCCAACAAACGTTTGCTTCTTTTCAAGGTAATTTCTGGATGTCTTACTTTCATATATTAATTTCTGGGTAATTTATGTGAAAAATGACAAAATTTCAACAATTATTAGACTTTGAACCCATTATTTTAGATGCATAGTGAGTTTAGTGTTAAGAATTTTAAAGATTGAAGCAATCAAGTTTAAATTTTGGATCCGCCTTTACCTACAGTTAATTAACTTCGAATTACCTAGACTATTGAAACGACGATGCTACAGACTGAGTTATAATACAGATAAACTTTAGCTTATTCCTTTAAAGAGATACAAAGTTTGAACTGGGTTTCCAATTTTAATTCATCCCAATTTAGACCAAGTCTATAGGGTCCATCTGTTCCCTTAATTACACTTTTTCCTTATATGAACCATTGCTGGTTTTTACTTACAATGTCAAGTAACAGTGTTCTTTTTCTGGACATCAGGTACATGCAACTGCTGCTGAAACTGATCAACCAAAATGGTGGGAAAAGAATGCCTCAAATATGGTTGACATCCATTCAACTCAACAATTTTTAGATGCTTTAAGTCAAGCTGGAGATAGATTAGTGATTGTTGAATTTTATGGCACATGGTGTGCCTCTTGTCGTGCGTTGTTCCCCAAGGTGAGTATTTAAGCTTTCCCTGAGTAATGAACCATTGGTTTTTCTAGACCACAGAATGCATCGTTGTTACAAATATTTTTTGGAAGATGTAAACAAAAGTAATCACTTTCGTTTCTCCATTCCTGTGGTTTGTGTTCTTTAGCAGATCGGTCTAAGAAAGGAATGAAAACTTCTGGTAAAAAAGTAATAATTGCTTCAAACTTGCATAATCAATCTCTTTAAGCATTTTTAATATAGCTTTTTGGAAACAGAAATTTTAGCTTAATTTTCATGTAAAAGTGGCTCTACTCTTTGTTGACATTCTCAAATTTTATAGTCTCTCGGAAGCCCTTTTAATCGGGGGAAGTTTCTTTTCTTTCATATTATGTGCACAAGTACATTATATTTCCTGAGCCATTTTGAATTTTTTGCAGCATATGGAATAAAAGAAGTAGGAGAATGCTCCCAAATTAGTGAGAGGGATGAAGAAAACAGATTAAGTATCTTTTTATTTCATGCTCTAGGTGTAAAAAGAAAATAACATGCTGTATAGATAGTTGAACAAACTTATAGATGATCGGGTTGAATCATAGGCATTGCGTGTTCATAATCTTTTAACACCGACTTGGTGCTTATTAATGAAATTTTTTACTGATTAAAAAAACGTGTACTTTTTATTTCATATTTTTGGGGTCGTTGCTGCTGCATTAGTTGGTCATTTCAATTTTTCCCTTGCATAAATTCCTAATCATTTTTGTCATTTATAAGCAGTTATTCGCCATCAACCTCAGTTGTACAGTCATTTTGGTTGCATGCAGAGTTGCAGGCCTTGGAAGCTCTTGATTTCCCTTTTTGAGATTGGAAATCTTTGTCCGATTTTCTATAAGAATCTGTTCCTATTCATGTAATTGCAAGTAAAATTGCTGGACTTGGAGCTTCTTTATTTACCGAAGGTTGAAGAGAGGGGTGCATTCATTTTGGAACATTAGTTATTATTTGTCTGATACTCTGATTGTACATATAACCCCATTATTTGAGGCGCATAGTTGTCGTTGCTAATGAATGTGTGGTAGGTTGTTGGAATTTTACTTTGGTCTTACATCTTTCTTTTATGGCTATCAGCATTAGCTATGTCCTATTGTTCGATATTGGGCTAATTTCCTTTTATTTAATTTCAACTTACACAATCATTGTATATTCTTAATTTACGCATTAATCTGGTTTGGCTTCATTAAGTTTCTAATAATTTCTTTTGTTTCCTTTATGTCTTTTGGTTCGTAAGTCTGAATTACCATGCTTATGCTGACTGTTATTGCAGTTTTATATTTACTTTTGCCTTTTTAAATTCTGGGTCACCCATCTTTCCTTAAACAGTTTTACACACCTCCTAGCAGATGCCAAACAAGCTTTTGCCGTCCAAAATATCCTAATAGATAACTGGTTTGCTTATTTGTTTTTCAATGGCCAGGTCTGCACGATTGCTGAAAAACACCCAGAAATCTTTTTCCTTAAGGTGAACTTTGATGAGAACAAGCCCTTGTGCAAAAGCCTAAATGTAAAAGTCCTTCCATATTTCCATTTCTACAGAGGCGCTGACGGTCTGTTGGATTCCTTTTCCTGTTCTCTCGCAAAGGTAGGATCATGAAGTGCATATCAGTGTGTTTTTATTGTTATCTTATTATCATTTTGTGCTACCTTTTACTCTTCAACTCATGGAATGATGCTCAGCTTAGATGGTAACTTGGTGGAAATTAGAGAACCTTTTTATTTTTGAGGCATTGAGAAGAAATAGTTGATATATCTTTCTAAATAAAACCAAGAAATGAACTACTGATAACACCTATGTATTCATGGGCCACCTAAAGGAATTGTTATTTAAATCTTTTATGGACCCACAATTATGATATTTGTTGGATAACTGCTCTTGTCAAAAAGCAATCCCTTCCCTCATCTCTCTGTAAGCAACCCTTCCTGTATCTTTCCGTCTAAGTTTAGGCCCCTTGACATCAAATCAATTAGGATTTGTATATTTTGGATTAAGATAATGGTTGTGCTTCCTCTTCGGTATTCCTTGGGAATAGCTTGTTTCTGGTTAATCTGCACAGCAATGTACTGATTAGACACTGTCCAATTGTTTATCTCATTGCTGTAGTTGAAACTCCATTGTTGGATTTCTTTGGTAAATGAAATTTCTTAACTGATAATGTGGTGTCCTGAACTTTTTTGCTTATTTCTAGGGAAGAAGATTTTCATAACAGTCTAAGCATGTCTTTTACTACTCATGTTTTGACCTTTTAATCAGTTCTCCTTTGAAAGAATTAAAACTTGAAATATAATGCAGCTCCAGAAACTAAAGGATGCAATTGCAAATTATAATAACCCAGCTAATGCAAATGAGAGTACACTGAAAGGCACTGGTGATTCTCAACTTCTGTGAAGTTTCTGCATATGACAATGATGGACAGTCAAAATCGTCTTCGAAGTATAAATAAACAAATGTGTGTACTATATTTTCTTTCAAACCCTTACTGCAGACTGCTATGGGCTGTGTCACACTCACAGCTTTTCTTCTATAATATGCTAGAAAGCTGCACATCGTTCTTTGTACAAAGCATTCTTTTTTTTTGCCATTGCTGTAATCTATCTCACGTGACGTTATGGTGAAAAGTTCAAAACAAAATCACTATCAGATGTGTTTTGTATGAGTGTTTCAGGATTTTATTCAATTTGAAGTCGATGGAAATGGCAAGAACATTAGAGCCTATTGCATTCACTATGTGCTTTTGACTATTCGCGACTGTTAATGCTGGAAGGTATTTGGGTTTTGTAACTATCTTTGGCACACCATTTATATAAGTGAAAAGCAAATGGGTGGAAATTTGCAGAAAATAGTTAAGTACTGAATCTGAGTATGATTTCAGAGAATTCATGAAGGTGGAAGCCTGAGGCTTAACTATGAGTGGCAGTAAAAATTCGACTCTTAAGATGGTATTTTGTTAGAACTGAATTGCACATATTGCTATTGTTTTTTTTTTTCCCTTTCATATTTTTATTATATTGATATTGTCAGTAGTCACAAGTAACTGTTTTTTTCTCCTCTTTGTAATTTTACAATCAAATGAACATATAATAAAGCCTTCTCTACTACTATTCAGCATATACAGAATCACTGCTCAAAGGGCTCCAAGCTTCTAACTCATGTTATATTCCAACTATGTAGTAATTGTAGGTGCTAAAACTTTTGATCTCTTCCCTTTTATTAGTGCTTCTGTATCTGGAAAATGACCATTTCTCTCAATAAGATCCATTACATGACCTTCTGCAGTCACATTCACAGGGTAGGTTACCAAATGAACACCCTTCATATCTTCTACTTCATCTTGATCATAAATCTTCCACATTTGGTCTCCGATAGAACGGATTTTCTGCATGCATTCTAAGCTTTGAGGCTCTTGGAATGCTTGTTCTGCTTTTGCTGTATGCTCATACCACAATGACATACGATATGCATGAACGTCCCTTTGATCTATGTCACCTTCTTCACTTTTCGACTGATAGCATCCTATTGCAATCTCTGTGTCTCGTTGCCCATCCATGGATCTTTGGTTTATGTTAGCAGAACCAATTAATAAGTAGGTATCATCCACTGAAAATTTAGAGAAAGAGTTGTAAACATCTCAGCTTTATTAGTCTAAACGTTAAGCAACACGAGTAGATGAGAGTTAACTTCACGTATAGTTACTGAACTTTAACTCACCGAAAACAATAATGTCACACAACTTTACCATCTTGATGTATAGGATTTGTCGTTATACTTGGTAAATTTCAGTTACTTTAATGTGACAAAGTAACTTTGTGATTTTACTATTATAGCAGGTAAGTTTAATGACTTTAATATTATAGTGAGTAAAGTTAAGTTATTTTAATATGACAAAAAATAGTTCTGTGACTTTACTGTTATAGTAGATAAAGTACAATGAATATAAACCAGATGTGAAAATTAACTCGAGCGGAGGAAGATTTTCATACCTATCATTAGCTTAGAGTGGACATAAACCATGAATCTCCTTCTCTTTTGAGCTTTCCAATACTGTGATTCAGGATGTGGAGAATAAGGAGGAACAAACTCTCCCTTGAACTCTTCTTCTCTGTTTGCAAGGCAGAAGAAATTCAAGTAATCTCTAGGATGCCCTGGTTCACCACTTTCTTTAATTGCTTCACCTATAAATTTATACATCATTTTCATTGTTTCTCTAGTCCAGTGCAATATATCTTGAACTGAATCACTCTCTGGCAATCCTTCAGGCCACATTGGTATCACAATGTACACAGCGAATCGCTCCTTAGCTTTGATTTTGTTAGCAACTTTTAGTGCAATCTCTATTGGAATTAAATTTCTACAGCCACAATGTTGATCTTGCTCCCAAAGGTGACATCCGCCGATGAAATACTGATTTTCTATGTAAATAAATTTATCAGCCCGCCTTATTGCTTCAACATAAGCTTCATGTATACTTCTTTCAATTGGCATGTTCATTGGCAATGGGCAAGCTGAGACATGATCAATTGAACGAAAGACTTGAACGTTCCAATCGCGATCAGTAGAAGCCATGTTTGGCTGATTGCTTAGTTCTGGAATGGATCTTATAGGAATGAGCAAAGAAGGGCCAATTTGCTTATTCCATCTTTGTTCAAAATTGTTGAGTATATCCATAGCTGCTTGTCCTGTGACACGAGCATGAGCATCGTGCCATGGTTCTCTCGGTCCTCCTTTGTGTAGGCTTGCACCAGATAGACTCGTTTGATAGAAATCGTAGCAATGTGATTCTGTGTTGAGAGTTTTAAACAAGGAATGTTCTTCTGTATCATAGCGGCCATCACAAAGATCTAAACCACCGATAAAGCTAGTGATTTCTCGGCTAGTTGAAGATAGATGACTTCTTGAATCTACTGTTATTGCTTTCTGATGGTGTGCAAAGAATGAGGGCAATTTGTGGTGTAATCTGGGAACTAATTTGCATACTACTTTTGTGTCTCTGAAATAGGCTAAAGAATCTTCGTCGTGTGTTCTCATTACTCCTTTGTTCTTGATTATTGGTAAGGATGTTTCGTCGTCCCAAAGCATGATCCTCACAGCCACACCTTCCTCTGCTTTGCGCTTAAGTAATTCGCCTAGCTTTACTCCTTTTGCATGCATAATTTCTGTACTGGGATCACGGACCTGAAAAGAGAAGCCATTAGTTTCCAACATACGCATAAAATTATGCAACAGAAACAGAAATGATGATAGCTTTGTTGAAGACATAATTAAGTAAATAAAAGTGTATTTTTCTAATATCTTAAACTTTTAAATGAGATGAGTACACAATTCGACATGGTATCAGAGCCGGCAGAGACCCTAGGTTCGAGTCTCACTTCCACATATTATCAAAAAGAATTTCGATGTGTTTGACCCACTAAAAAGAATCAGGCCCCCACGTGAAGGTAGTGTTGAAAACATAATTAAGTAAATAAGCTATGATATCTCTAATAGTTCAAATTTTAAGATGAGATGATCGCACAATTCAACAACGTGATGCATAAAACTATGCAACAAAAAATTCAGAGGCGGATTCAGGATTTTAAGAGGATGGGTGCACTATTGTATGAAGTGAATCCAGAAATTTGCATTTGACGTGTTTAACTCTAGTCTCTTACCATGAACTCACTATACTTTTGAGATTATAGATTCAAAATTATGTTCTTTTTAAAATTTAGTGATTTTTATTTATATATTTATACACCGTGCCGAAAATAAGACCATTCGAAGTGTGATTTGAACCGCCAATTTCACTCTTAGAGGTGCACCCAATAATTATTGCACTATAGGAAACTTTAAGCATTGGGTGCATGCAAATATATTTAAGTAATTTTAAAAAATATCACATTATTATATATGGTTTAGGAAAAGGAGTATGAATTCACCTCAACCCATGCTCTAAGACTTAAATTAGACCCTAACAAAAATAGAAATGATGGTAGTTTTTCCCCTTACCAGCGCCAAATTAGGATTGAAAGACCAGCCTGCAATATAAATCAAATGCTTTGCACCCTCAATGGCTCTGTATATATCCTCCCACAAGTTTTTGGATCTCTTGGAATGTTGAAATGGTGGTTGAAATGTATGTTGGTGATGTGCATCTTGATAAAGAGTCACACTGCAGTTTGATCTTTGAAGAAATGTTGAGTTTTTGAATCCTGTGAATGTACCATTCTCTAGTATTCTTCCCCAACTTGGTTCATATTCTGCTGGCTTGAACCACAAAATGAATTGCAATTTCAGTTTCTTCTTTGGCTTCTTGTTTTCAGTTGAAAGTGGGAAGAATCCCTCAACTAAACTTGCTTCATTTAAGAGCTTATGAGAATGAACTGTGAATTTTCCTAAAGTGGTGCACTTTGTCTTTAGAGTAATGGTAATGGTTGTATTGGGAGAATGAGCACAGAGGATTTGAAAGGTTTGGTTCCAAACACGATCACGTTCTTGTGTTGTTTTTGCTACTGTCTTGTTATCAATCTTGATTGTCACATATGCAGGTTTTCCATTTGCTGAAATACACTGCAAAAAAACCAAGAGAGGATTTTAGGCCTTAAAAACTGATTGTTATTGTAGCCCAATGGCTTTGATCTAACGGTAAGAGCATAGCGCGTGATGCAGGATTAGGCACACCAAAGGTGGATGCAGCGTATTGCTGACGGGTTCATCTGAGCCTAGTATTTACGTTGCGGAATATAAACTTAAGTGTAAAAAATTACAAAAATTATAACAAATAGTAGTCGATATGAACCCGTGACTTTAAAATCACAATGGGTTCAGTGCTAATAACCTTAAAAGTTGAACGCATAGAGCTTAAATCTTGTTCTCTTGGATCCGCCTCTGAGGCGCATATCATGAGTTCGACCATATCATAAATTAAATTCTACTAGTATTTAAGCGGATAAGGATAAAGGATATCTTGAGCCTAGGGTCTATTGGAAACAACATATCTACCTCCATAAGGAAGGGGTAAGGTCTGAGTACGCACTACTCTCCCCAGACCCCACTATGTGAGATTATACTGGATATGTTGTTGTTGTTGTAAGGATAAAGGATACAAGGACAAGCTATTTATCCACTAAGTTTCATAGTGTACACTAATTGGTTCTCGGGAATTTCTCGTTATCAAAAAAGATTGTTATTGCAAGAAAAAATCTGTGCTTGCATTGAATCACTTACCTTAAAGGGAATGGATGACTTGTGAGATGTGGCACGGAAAATAGAGACTTCAAGTGTTCCATGAAAAAATTTGTATTTGCCCTCCATTTTGCAGTTGTTCACAGGCTTGATGATATTTGGTTGACTATATTTTGGGAGGGAAAGATCAGAGAACATACAGAATTTTCTTTGATTTGTCAAGGGTATACACATTAGTATGTATGTTGATATATAAAGGTAGGTAAGTTTGTTATTTTAATTCAAAGACAGCTATGTATATGTTTTGTAAATGAAGATATGTGTGGAAACTTGGAATGCAAAATGAGCCGTTGGAAGTGGACAAAACTTAAAAACATGTACATTTTAAGACTTAAAGGCAACCTTCAATTTCACTTTTAGTTTCTACTTTAAGCTGAAGTTTTCCTTATCCCACATTTTGCCATTTTTGTGTTATATGTGGCACTCGCTTAGGAATAGGTTGCACTAATAAATTGGATTTTTTTATTGAATTGTGATCATCTTATCTAAAAGCTTAAACTATTAATCGAAGCATACTTTTATTTACTTCTTAATTATATTTTCAATACACTCCCTCCAAGGAAGGGGAACCTTGGCATAATTGGTACAGTTGCTGCCATGTAATCAGGAGGTCACGGGAAACAGTATCTTGCAGAAATGCAGAATAAGGCTGCGTACAGTAAACTTTTTTGGTTCGGCCCTTTCGCAAAACCCCGCGTATTACGGGAACTTAGTGCATCGGGTGTGCCCTTTTCCTCCCTCACGTGAAGGCCTAGTCTTTTTGGTAATAGGCGGCGTTGACACTTTGAACTCAAAAACTTTGTCTGCTCCGATACTATAATAAGTTGGTGACCATCTCATTTATAAGCATAAAATATTAAAGAGGGTACAATTAATTATATCTTGAATAAACCTGGATAAATGTAGTCAGAGAAAATGGTAAGTATTATCAATTATGGTTGAAGTACACCACCTTGTCTCAACAGATTGGCATGTATTTTGGTAGACGAATTCTTTCTTTCTTTTCGTTAATTGTTTTTTAAAATTCATTGAATAAGATACTAATTTTTTGCGCGTCTAATGTTTGGCACGTTGGATTAATGCACTCCATATTGTCTATTTTGCTTACTTTTTTCGAAGAAACAACATATTCTTAGTTTAAGGGTATCTATCATTCTGTTTTACAGGATCTAAACGAATTATTAGTATTCCTCCATTTCTAGAGAAAGAGGAAAAAGAAGTTAGGTACTGCTAAATGTCATAATAATTAAGTAATTAACTAGAGGCTGATCCCTTAACACCAACGGATCTTTGCCCAACTTTCTTTATTCTATTGTTGGAAACTTGGAGGTAACCAAAGTACCAAACTCCTGAATCTAGAGAATTTTTTTTTCCCACCTCAGACACATATTTTACAGAAAAATAGTAGTGCTAATAATTATAATCTGTAACTGCCAATGATTTAGTTTTCCACCCCCACCCCCCCCCCCCCAAGGCAGGCTGCGGGTTGGTGCCTTTTGGTTCTTAGACAAAGTTATGCCAGATTATAATTCAACGATTGTCATACTTGGATTAATAATCTTAGATTATTAAATGCATTTTTTTACGACCTTTTTGTTCATTGCATCGAAAATAGGATATACAATGTACAGTGAAAAGCATGTGTTTGGTTTTAAGTAATTGGATAAAATTATTTTTACAATTTTACCCTTATTTTAAAGTAACTAAGAAGGAAGAAAAGGTAAACATAGATTGTTTATCCCGCTAATAGAATCCACTATAAAATAACACTAGAGGAGTTGTATAAAATAATTTGGTATTAATTCTATCGAAGAGTTCATCTAAACGAGATAAAATAATCTTGAACTTTATATCCAGATTATCTTTCTAATCCTCATAAGTAAACGACCATTAGGCAACATGGAGTATTATAAGGGTGGCAAGTGGGCCGGTCTCGAGCCTAAACGGGTCAAGTGGGCCGGTCCAAATGGTCTCGATCCCAAATTAAACGGGCCAAACGGTTCCGGGCTAAACGTTCTTTTTGTAGGGACCGGCCCGGGACCGTGACCGTTTGGTCCCGGGCTAAACGGTTCCGGCCCGCGGGTTAAATAGGCCCAACAGATTTTTTTTAAAATTAAATAAATATTAGAGACAAAAGGATTTTAAAAAAAATATCTAAGACAATGCCTTGTAAATTTTATTATAGAATTATGACCTAAATTTTATTTAACATCCGAAATTTTAATATTCAATATTTAATATCGAATATAACTTATATATATATATATATATATATATATATATATATATATATATATACTATACTATACTATACTATACGTACATCTTATATAGCATAATAATTTGACTATAATTACGAAAGTATCCTAAACTACACTTCACTGTTTTCTTTCTTTGTTTAATTTTAATTTAAGTTAATCAATGACTCCTTCATATTTATTAGTAGGAGTATCACGGCAGTTCATGATCGTTATTATCAATTTATATTCTCTTAGAATTAATATAAATATTAGAAAAATTAACATGAAAGATAGTATAATTGTGTTACATAGTTTAAATACGAAAATTATTTATATAAGCTTATTGGAACTTAAAGTTTAGGACTTTCTACTCAAATAAAAAAAGATTTAATAACTATACTTTTAGTTAATCTTAAAGTTCTAAATATTAAAAAAAATTAATTATAATTTTATTCAATATGAAATTTATTTTAAAGGATAAAAAAGTCCACCAATATTTTGCAAAACACACACACACACACTATATATAAATTAGTTTTCTTCTTCCAAGAATCTTCTCTCCCACTATTACGAAACCCCTTATTGCGTCGAGTTGTCATAATTAGTATATTTTTCGTTTAATTGATTTGTATGTATAAATTGAAAGACAAATAATTCGAGCGAAAACTAAATATTTACTCTATTTGGACCATATAAATATACTCTATTTGGACTGTATAAATAAGAACATATCTATGTTCAAAGTAACATGACACCCGTAACATTTAAATTCTAAATCTGCCTCTGAGTATTAGCACCTCCGAGGTAAATGTCTTGAGTAACTTTTTCTACAATATAAAGAAAGAGAACTTAAAAGACTTTAGAATCTACAATATAAGAAGATGGGTATATGTTTGTTCCTCGATCTTGATTCCGGTATCTCTTAAAATGAAAAAGAAACTTGGGGGTGTGTTTGGTATAACAGAAAGTATTTTTTGTGAAAAATATTTTTTTGGAAACAAGTAGTAATCTTACTCATTTTTCGGTATTTGGTACGCAAATTAAGGAAAATAACTTCTCAAGAGTACTCATAAATTATAATTTAGATACAATAAATATGAAACCATAAACTTTCGAATCAACAACCTTCCGAACCCATAAATTTCATAAATTTTCGAACCCGCAAACTTTAGAACCCGTAAACTATATAATTTCTAAACCCGCAAACTTCCAAACACATACACCTCCGAACTCATAACTTTGGAACTCGTAAAATTTCGAACATGTAAACTGAAAAATAAAAAAATAATTTTTTTTGGGGGGAGGGGGAGGGGAGGGGGAGGGGAGGGTGGTGGGTGGTTCAGAAAAACGAAAACAAAAACAGAAAATTAAAATACAAAAGATATGTGTTCTTGAGAGTTCCCCAACAGAGTCGCCAGATCTGTCACACCTCCTTTTACTCCCCCCTTCCCCCTCCTCCTCCCTCCCCCCCCCCCCCCCCCACACACACAAAAGATATATGTTATGGATTGTGGGTTAAAGAGTTTTTCCAATTAAAGTGACAATTGTGAAATAGGGATTATTTTGTTATTCAGAGTCGGCACTTGAAATTGATTTTTGGTATTCCAAGTCGCCTTTTATTTGAATCCCTAGTCAAAGGAAGGTTTGACTCTATCATTATTGGTCTGCGAAAATAAAGTCCGGGTAAGGAATTCTGTTGACCGGGAAGAAGGTGTAAGGCATTCTTCGAGTCCCGTGGTTCTAGCACGATCGCTTTATTGACTTAAATTTGACTTGAATTAATTTTGGACAAAACTGTGCTTTATATAATTTTCATATTTTACATATCCGCTTTTATTTTTTGATTATTAGAATTATTTTAAAAAAATAATTTGGATAATATTATGTTGTCATAACTACGCTACACAAGCGAATGCGTGATCGAATAACAAAATTAATTAACTTATCATAATTGCACCTCGCAAGCGAATCCGAAATCATGACAATCAATTATTTGTATTACTTTTGAGAAATTACTACATTTGAGAAAATTAATTCTTGAAGCACAATTTTAGAAATTATTATGGAAAGGATATAAATTAATCACTAAAACCGATTATGCAATCCAAGCACATTTCAAAGTCATTAAAGAATAGTTTTTAATTTGAGGCATGACTAACAATTTTTGGTGTAACCCTATTATTCAAGTATTTGTTATTAAAAAAAGAAAAGAAGGGTGGATTTACCTGTTCTAAGCAAACTTGGCATATTAAATGAGAATGAAAGCAATCTAACAAAAAGCAGTAGAAGTATCTTTATTCCCAAATATCATCTTGTCATACCCAAACAACATTTCATATTTGTTTATCAATAAACCTAATAGAAATCTTAATCCATTAATGAACAAGGTTTCCTTTTCTCTTAATAAACCATCAGCTAAATATACCAAATGATGTCTAGTTGATACTCAATGAATCCAAGAGATTAATCCCAAATAAATCTACTGCTTGACATAGAAAACAAACTAATTAATGACCTAAATTATCAAATAAAATGTCACGCCCCGAGCCTGGGGGCGAAACCGGCATCCAGTACCTCACATATCCTTGCGTATCACTTGCGACTAAGAGACTCTGAACATGTAATGTCATACTTTGACCGTGGGCCACATTACAAGATAATGTGCGATGAAAAATATAAAACTGAATAGAGACTAACGCTGACTAAATGTCAACATAAAGCTGGGCCGGCAAGGCCGTCATAATTACTACAACTGACAAGCCAACAAAATATACGTACAGGGCCTACAAGCCCAACATACTGTACTAACTGACAGGATATGTCTACAAGCCTCTACTGATAGATATACTGTGATCGGAACAGGGCCCCGACCTACCCATAACCTATCTACATATATACACAAGATGTACACAAAATTTCTAGACCCTGCAACTTCGAAGGAGAGGGAGCTTACCGCTAAAGCTGAACTCGGAAAACACCTACTGAGGAGGTCTACCCGTCTGTCTGTCTGAACCTGAACGCATGAAATGCAGCGCCCCCATAAAGGGACGTCAATACGAAATAATGTACCGAGTATGTAAGGTAATATACTGAAAGCTGAAACTGAACTGATAATATAATAACTGAAAGTAACTGGGGGTCAAAGATAATCTAAAGATATGCTCACCTGCTGATACTGATTCTATTCTCTCAATATAGTAAGTAAAATAGTTGTCCGGCCTTATAAGACTCGGTATATGTATATAACTGCTATGCCGTAGTAGGCTCGCTCATAGGCGCTCGACAATACTAGGCTCTGTATCTCGGCCAACTGGGCTCGCTCATAGGCGCTCGGCCACAGTAGGCTCCGTATATAACTTACCATCTGATCAGAGGTTGCCCAATAGGGGCTTGCCCATCGATTATAGCTCGATGGTAATGAAATTACTGTAATACTGTATATATGGACTCTCTGTTCTCTTGACTGGAAAAAGAAAATACTCAAATGAATATGAAGTCCCGATAAAGAAAATATTGTAACTTACAAAACTAGAAAAATATACGTAAATTTTGGGATATGAATTTTTCTTTATGCTTCGTTATCAAACTCGTGTAATTACGAAATCATGCCAAAATGAAAGAATAGCTTAGCCTTAACATACCTGGAGTAAGAAAAAATCCATATAATGTTCTTGGAAAAGGTTACACCGTACTCATTTAGAATCGCAAAATTTTACGTTGCTACAGTTCAAAAACTTTTCGTTGGACTGTTGAAGATTTACGTTGCTACGGGCCTTAACCACGTTACTTAATGTGTAAAAATTCTTGATGGAATTGTTGAAACTTGTAGGAATTCTTTAGTGTTCTGATCGTAAGGATTTAGTTGAAGATTTTTGTAAGAAATCTCTTTTGAGCTAATATCAGATTGTAGTATTTTTGCCTTGAAAAATGTTAGTATGAGGTGTATTTTAATTAGCACCTTAAATTGCCACCTACCATGACTAATGAGTCATTTGGTTTGGGTGGTGGCTTGTTGCCACATACGGTGGGGGAGGTTTTATTTTTAATCTTATCCTATAATTAATAATTAATTAGGTATTATTCCGCTACCCGATAATTAATCAATTACCCACATAATTAAGAATTATCTCAAATTACTTAAAATTTTACTTATTTTTAATATACTTTATACATCATATTATCACGGTCATATGATACCTTGTATGGTACTAGTCCATAAGTATTGAGTATTATAGCTCGGACCGTATTTTATCCCAAATCAACAACCTTCAACGAAACTCATTTTCTTTAATTCGTGTACCCTTTCCTTTATGGCACTTACTTATTGCTTGTTATAAATAACGTAAATATGCTAACCTCAAGATAATCTCATCCCCGAGTCTATATCAATTAATTGAAGACGAAACTTTAACGTACGAGAAACGCGAGATGTAACATCCTTTCCCCCTTAGAAACATTCGTCCTCGAATGTCTACTCTTAGATACTTTGGGAATTTTTTTTGCTAGAGTCTCTTCCGTACACTAGACTAAAACTAATCTGTACGCAGCCAGAAAACATACTATACATGCCACACATGGCCACTGTCTATAAATAACAACACTTGACTTCACACAACTATCCATTATAAATTCTGAGAGTAAAAAATGGGAGCTTACCTGATGACCTACTGGCCTGAATAGAGCTGTGCTGAGGTATCCTACCTCGAGCCATATCTTCAGTTTGAAATAAGTGGGGGTATTTAGACTTTATTTCTTCCTCCGCTTCCCACATCATCTCTTTCACATTCTTGCTCCTCCATAAAACCTTCACGGAGACTATTTCCTTATTCCGTAGCTTGCGGATTTGTCGGTCTAGGATGGAAACCGGGATTTCCTCGTATGAAAAGTTCTCCGTAATCTGTACATCATCCATGGGCACCACTCGAATAGGATCGCCAATGCACTTCCGTAGCATTGATACGTGAAAAAACAGATGGACAGACTCCAATTCTGAGGGTAATTCTAGCTCATATGCTACTTGGCCCACTCTCCGAATAATCCTATAAGGCCCAATATACCGTGGGCTAAGTTTGACTTTCTTGCCAAACCTCATCACACCCTTCATAGGTGACACCTTTAAGAATACCCAGTCATTAACCCCGAACTCTAAATCTCGTCACCGCACGTCAGAATATGTCTTCTGACGACTCTGAGCTGTCAACAGTCGCTCCCGGATGAGCTTTACTTTTTCTATGGCCTGCTGAACCAGGTCTGACCCATGTAACCCAGATTCTCCAACATCAAACCACCCTATAGGAGATCTGCACTTACTCCCATACAAAGCCTCGTACGGAGCCATCTGGATACTGGAGTGATAACTGTTATTATATGCAAACTCGATAAGAGGTAGATATTCATCCCAACTTCTTTTAAAATCCAACACACATGCTCGTAACATATCCTCGAGCGTCTGAATTGTGCGCTCGAGTTGCCCATCAGTGTGTGGATGAAAAACGGTGCTGAGATTCACCTGAGTTCTTAGACCTCTCTCAAATGACCTCCAAAAATGTGCTGTAAACTGGGCCCCACGGTCAGATATAATAGATACTGGTAATCCGTGTAGTCGCACTATCTCCTTAATATATAATTTTGCATAATCTTCTGCTGTATATGTAGATCTAACCGGTAGGAAATGAGATGATTTCGTGAGCCTATCTACTATCACCCATATGGAATCGAACTTACGATGAGAACGAGGTAAACCCGTGATAAAGTCTATGTTTATCGCCTCTCATTTCCATGTCGGGATCTCTATAGTCTACATTAGCCCTCCGTGCTTCTGGTGCTCTATCTTCACCTGCTGGCAACTAGGGCATTGAGCGACATACTCTGCAATGTTCTTCTTCATATCGTCCTACCAATACACATCCTTAATGTCATGATACATCTTCGTCGACCCAGGGTGAATGGAGTACCACGAATAATGTGCCTCTAACATAATCCTATCCCGTAGCCTTGCTACATCTGGAACACACAAACGACCCCTGTATCTAAGAACCCTGTCTCCCTTATGTTCTAACAACGACTTCTTCTGCTGCGGAACTCGCTCTCTCAACTCGACCAACTCTGGGTCCTCGTACTGCTTCTCCTTTACTTCAGCTACGAGAGATGATTTTGTAGTATTTTGGAGTACAACTCCACCATTGCCAGAGTCTACTAAACGAACCCCCAAACAAGCCAATTGATAAATATATTTAGTTAATTGTCTTTTTTTGGCCTCTACATGTGCTAAGCTACCCATAGATCGGCGACTTAAGGCATCTTCTACAACATTAGCTTTCCCTAGACAGTAGAGAATATTAACATCGTAATCTTTCAATAACTCAAGCCATCGCCTCTGTCGCAAATTCAACTCTTTTTGCTTGAAGATGTACTGCATGCTTTTATGATCTGTGAATACATCAACATGAACACTATATAAATAATGCCTCCATATCTTAAGTGCATGGACAACCACAGCTAATTCGAGGTTGTGGGTCGGATAATTCCACTCATGCTTCCTTAACTGCCTTGAAGCATATGCAATTACTTTCCCATGTTGTATCAGGACACATCCTAACGCGACACCTGAGGCATCACAATACATGGCATAACCATATGGACCCTCTGGAAGTGCTAGAACTGGTGCTGAAGTCAACCTGTTTTTAAGCTCTTGGAAACTCCACTCGCAAGCCTCTGTCCACTGAAAGTTAGTTGTTTTTTGCGTCAACTTCGTTAATGGTGCCGAAAGAGAAGAAAAACCCTCTACGAACCTCCGGTAGTATCCTGCTAAGCCTAGAAAGCTACGAACCTCTGTTGGAGTGGTAGGTCTAGGCCAGGATTTCACAACCTCAATCTTCTGAGTGTCTACATTTATACCTCAATCGGATACAACGTACCCCAAGAATGCTACAGACTTCAACCAGAACTCACATTTAGAAAACTTAGCATATAATTTACTATCACGGAGGGTTTGGAGTACCGCTCGCAGGTGGTCCTCATGCTCATCCTCTGAACGTGAATAAACCAAAATATCATCAATAAAGACTATCACAAACAGATCTAAATATGGTCGGAATAGGCTGTTCATCAAGTCCATAAATACAGCAGGTGCATTCGTCAACCCGAAGGACATGGCAAAAAACTCTAAATGGCCATATCGGGTCCTGAAAGCTATCTTAGGGATATATCTCTCCCAAACTCTAACCTGGCGGTACCCCAACCTCAAATCTATTTTTGAGAAGCATCTAGCTCCCTGCAACTAATCAAACAAGTCGTTTATCCTTGGAACTGGATACTTATTCTTAATAGTTACCTTGTTCAGTTGCCTATAATCGATACACATCCTCAGCGAGCCGTCTTTCTTCTGCACAAACAGTACCGATGCACCCCAAGGTGAAGTACTGGGTCTGATGAAACTTTTTTCCAACAAATCTTTTAACTGCTCCTTCAACTCCTTCAATTCGGCAGGTGTCATTCTATACGGAGGGATGGATATTGGTTGAGTTCCCGGAAGCAAATCGATGCCAAAATCAATCTCTCGTTCTGGGGGAATACCTGGAAGTTTATCTGGAAATACATCCGCGTACTCTTTTACTACTGGAATAGACTGAAGTGTAGGTATCTCAGTATCTATATCTCTAACTCGCACAATATGATAAATGCACCCTTTTGAGATCATTTTCCTTGCCTTCAGATAGGAAATAAACCTACATCTGGGTGTCGCTGTATTACCTACCCACTGAAGGACTGGCTCACCCGAAAATAAAATCTAGCTATCTTTGCTCGACAATCAACTGTGGCATAGCAAGCTGCCAATCAGTCCATGCCCATGATAACATCAAAATCCAACATCTCTAGCTCAACTAGGTCGGCTGAGGTATGATGACCACAAACTGATACCGTACAACCTCGATAAACTCGTCTAGCAATAATCGATTCTCCGACCGGTGTAGATATCGCAAAAGTATCACTTAGTATTTCAGGCACTATACCAAACTTCCCCGCGACAAATGGGGTAATACACGATAAAGTAGATCCTAGGTCTATCAAGGTATAAGCATAGTAAGAGCAAATGGTCAACATACCTGTCATAACGTCTGATGAACATTCCTGGTCCTTTCGACCCGCTAACGCATAGCTACGATTCTGGTTACTACCTAAACAGAAACCTGTTGCTGAATTCGCTGGTTGTGCCATACCACCATAATCTCTATTTGGGCAATCTCGCATCATATGCCCCGGACGTCCACATGTATAACAAGCATCGGAACCGGCTCGGCATTGGCCCAAGTGTCCTCTACCACAGATGGCACACCACAGCAGAAATGTCCATGTCTGCCCCGAACCTCGCTGTCGTTGCAAACTTGACGCCTGGGAGCTTTCACCTGGTCCTGACTGAGTATAGCGGTCATACCTGTAACCCTGTAGCTGAGGTGGCAGAGGTCTAGGTGGCCGTTCGAAGTACTGGGGCCTGTAACTATCTTAAGGCTGCTCCTGAGACCTGGCAAATCTCATCCTCTTACGCTGCCCTGAGTCAGTCCTCTCCATACCCTGCTGCCGATGCCTACCCCTTTCTATATTCTGGGCAAATGCCTAAATCCGGGAGATATCCATACTATCCTGTAATGCAGCGGTCTCGCTGAGCCATCAAAAGCCCGAATACGAATATTGCTGGGTCGGATTCTATTTGTATTGATCTTCATGCTTTGCAAGGTAAAGAGAGGGCATACATCTACACTCGAGCCTCCATCAACCATGACTCGCTGTACATAATGTCCCTCACATTTGATAATCAAGTGCAAAGCCCTATTGTGCCTGGATCCCTCCTTGGGAAGTTCATCATCAGTAAAGGAGATTCTGTTCACCTCGAAAAATCTATTGGCCACCTTCTCTAACTGATTCACGGTGGTCTTCTCTGAGACATGTGCCTCGTTCAGGATCTTGATTAGTACACATGCATGCTCTTCTGATTGTATGAGTGGAGATAACAGATAGATGAGCAGGAGTCTTTCTCAACCGGTCAATGATTTAGTAATCCTAAACTTTCATCTTTTTCAAAAACTCTTCCGTCTCTTCCTAAGTGACTGGTTTCTTTATTGGCATTTGGCCTTCTCTGATTTGCTTGGCCTTCCTCAACTCTTCTGGAGAATAACACCTCCCTGATCGAGTAAACCTCCAGTTTCCCCCACTTCTTCTATGATTTCCTTGCCTTTGTAGGTCACCATAATTTTGTTGTAGTTCCAGCGAATGGTTTTCGTGTTTGTCACACGGGGTTGTATGGTAGGCTTGATTATGATCGGCTCTGTTATACCCTTCGTACCACCCTGATTCTGCCTTGTGATGAGGTGGCCTCCAAGGACATACAACCTTGGACTTGGAACATCGGAGCGAACTTCCAACCTTGAGACATTGGGAACAAATAAAGTTGCCTTTTCTAAGCTCGGGGCACCTTTCACAATCAACGACACATCTTGTCTTGGACTTACTTTCAGTTTGGTTCTCTCTTAAATCGTTCCCAGTGTTATTTCTGCTCGACCAACCGACCTTTATTCTTGATCTCGGCCAATCATTCCCACAAAATAACCATCATTGTTTACTGACAATGGGTTATTGGTCACATTAGGAGGTTCCTCGCCATTCGTCACTGCAATTAATTTTTTAGCAATGAGTCTTTCTATGGTTCTTTTCAGAGTCCAACAGCCATCAGTGTTGTGCCCCGGGGCACCTGAATGATATTCATATCTAGCATTTTCTTGAAATCCATGTGAATCGGGATGCATATTGTGGGGAGCGATGGGTCAAATCACACCCATATGCTTCAACTTCTGGAATAAATTAGAGTATGATTCAGCCAATGGAGTGAATTTTTCCACCAGCCTCTGCTCTCGACCATAATCCTGCCTAGGACGAGCATTGTAGGGTGCCCGAAAATATTGCTGTTGAGGTCAGGGGATCCTTGGAGCTGGTGACCGTACCTGTTGATTGGGAGGCTGAACATAGGATTGGGCATTAAATATTGTATACTGTAGTGGGCCCACAGAGTACTGAGAAATCGACGGGGGATAATAATGTTGAGGGTAGCTGGATTGCCCCTGCTGAACTTGCACATAAGGGTATGATGCCGGTGTTTGAAGTTGACTGGATCCCGAGGTCATCATGGCCCCTTCTTCTCTCTTTTTTTTATTTGCAAAACTTCCTAACCCATTTTAGATTGCTTGGGTGGTGGATTTAAGAGCAGCTTGACTTACAATTCTGCCAGTCTTGAGGCCATTTTCGACCATCTCCCCTATTTTAATTGCTTCTGCAAAAGGTTTACCCATCGCGGACATCATGTTCTGAAAGTAATCAGGCTCTTGAGCCTTCAGAAAAATATTGATCAACTTGTGGTTATCCATGGGTGGCTTAACCCTAGCCGCTTGCTCCCTCCACTTTATGTCATATTCCCTAAAGCTTTCAGTCGGCTTTTTCTTCATATTGGATAGGGAATTGTGATTTGGTGCAATATCAATGTTGTATTGGAATTGTTTGACGAAGGCTTGGGCCATGTCATCCCAAACATGCCAGTGAGAGATATCTTGGTCAATGAACCATTCGGAGGCTACCCCCACAAGACTTTCCCCAAAATAAGCCATCAACAATTCTTCTTTTCCACCTGCACCCCTCAGCTGGTTGTAGTACCTTTTCAAGTGGGCGATAGGGTCGCTGTGTCCATCATGCTTCTCAAATTTTGGGGTCTTGAACCCTGGTGGCAAATGGATGTGAGGGAACATGCATAAATCGCTGAACGAAACACTTTTGTGACCACCTAGTCCTTGTATGTTCTTTATGTTTTGCTCAAGACTTTTCATTTTCTGGCCATTTCATCAGGCTCAATCGACTTGGTAGGCTTTTCATTTTCCACTGGTGACTCGTATTGAGGAGTCAAATTGTATGGATCCGAGACCCTGAAAGCCATATTTGGAGAGTAGTATTGGCCATCATAAGCATGAGATGGTGGCTCGTTGTTTGGACTTGTCACAGGAGGTGGTGGCAGGATTGTATATACCGGTGCGCCAGACACGAAGAGAGGTGGGTTCCTGACCGGTGCGACTGGAGGTCACACATTAGAGGTACCAGGGGCAGCATGGAGGCTTTAGTTTGGCACATACCCTAGTGGTAGAATGTGATCGCTCGTTGCATGGAGCAGTGGTTGAGTAGCCAGGGGTACGGTGGAAGTTCCCTCTGAAGGACCCCGGGGTGGAGGCTGACCGGAAACCCAAGCTTGATGTACATCAGACAATTTTTGTCTCAACTTTCTTATTTCCTCCGACTCTTACTCAACTGACTGAACCTGGGGGTCATCACTGACCAACTCGATCTCATCATTGTTAGCCATCATTACCTTTCCTTTAGATCAGGTGAAGTAATGATGTGTTGCCAGTTTCACCACAAACCAACCACCTTAAGCTTACTTTTAAAAGACAACAAACGTGTTAGGGTTAAGAATTTTATAAATATAATTCACACGTAATATGCCATGCTCCTAACATTATCACCATTTCTAACATGCTTTTGGAAGGCTTCATGTTTCATTCCTGCTTATCAGGTTGCTTCTTATTGACGCTCCTAGTTTCTTCTCTCCCCTTTTTTCTTTTCACTCACGCCTCATTCGATCCCTCCTCTTAGATCGTTGAAAAATATTTTGATTGAACCTTTTGTGGGTTGCTTACGTATCATGTCGCCGCATGAACCAGATCATTACGTAGTTCAGGGAGAAATAATAACAATTTTGATGATTTTTTATTTATTTATTTTTTAAAAAAAAACAAAATCAAATATTTTTCATTCATTTTCAAATCATTTTTTTTTGTTTTTGTTTTTAAATACAATGAGAGAAAAGGAAAATATATAGAAACTAACTCAATTGACTCTAAAGACATAATTATGAGTGAAATAAAATAAACTCTGATAGGAATAAAAGCCTCCAAATATAAAATTAAAAATGCGACAAATAAAAAATAAAACTAAGAACTAATTGACTGCACTAAAAGTTTAATCTTCAATGACCTTCTTTCTTAAATTGATATCATCAATGGTCTGCATCCCTTGGCCTCCATTCTTCCCCCAAAATCTCGTACAAATTCTGAAACACCGCTGGCAACTGTGGAACGAGGGCACGTGCTTGTTGACCAACTTTCTCATTGTTTAGATGATGATGATCGTCATGAATATATGTTGCTTTCTCTGCCAACTGAAGTACTTGCTCTCTGGCTTGCCCCATATTCACGTGATAATTCTGCAACCATATCTGGGTAGTGTTGAGGGCATGCCCTGTCTGAGACTCGCATCCCTCGTATTCTTCAATACGACGGTATAGCACAGCTCTCTCAATCATCCACTGATGCCGCTCTGCCTCAAAATATGCATGTTGATGACCCCCTTTATGCCTTTTTATTTCTTCCAATTGTGCATGAAGTTGACCCATTGAGCATATACAATGGGCCCTTTTCTCTTTCAAACTGCTCTCTCTGCTGATCAAACTCCAATTATTGCTGGTGCGCATCCTTTTTAATGATACTCAAGTCTTCTTGCAACTTATGCATTTGAGCATATTTATTCGCCTCAACTCTTCTGATAAACCGAGAGTGCTCGCCAGTTCTTTTTCTAAGCAGGCCGCCTTATTTTTAGCATGCTTTAGATCTTTATCCATGACCCGTAAGGCAGATTGATAATCTTTCTCAATATTTAAATGAATCTGAGCGACTCCGGCTTGCTGTTGTGCTTGTTGTTTGGCTATGGTCATCCGAGCATGCTCCAATTCCTCTTTTAGCCCTTCTATAGTTCTTTGATCATTTCTCATCATGTGGGACCCCTCAGGCCTATCTCTAATCGACGAAAGGTCATGAAACCAGGTAATATATTCACGGACCACTTCTCTACGATCTCGGTCTTCTACTATTTTATTAAACTCCGATACCTTACTCGCATACCAAATTTTCATAATTTCTTCTTCGTCATGAAGCTGATCTTAACCGAAATCATAATAGAACTTGCTCATATCTCATGTCGGCGGCACCTCCTGTAATCGTGAAAATTGGCGCATTACCCGAAGTGGAGCATATGGCTAAACACCATCCAATCCTATGAGTACCAAATAAGAATGGTATGCAGACTCACAAATGACCTCTTTAGAGGAAAACCAATCGTCGTTCCAAGTGATCCGTTTGGCGGACAGAGTAAGAAACAATTCTTTCCAGGCATCAATCCCTTCTGGTAAGTCATATTCGTCAATTCTTTTCTGGTGATCATAAGTATGATTGGGCCATAGCTTACTAAAATCAGTGACCATAGGATGACGATAAAAATGCTCCAAAAACCATATCGGTAACAAAATGTTGCAGCCATCAAAGTTTCGTGCGCTCAATTTACATTTCGTGCGCCAAAGTATAATTATCCCCTTCTGAGGTCAGAGCCTCAACTACACCAGCCAAGCGGATGTCAATGCGTCCTTCCCTTTCCGGAAAAACTACACGCCCCAAAAAAGCAACCATAAATGCAAACCTTCTGTGTACCTTCCATGTTTTCTTACCTTCATTTGATTTTAATTTTCCCGCATTCCTTTCGAAATTTTATTATAGGCCATACAAGTGAAACAAAAATCCCAACTTAACCCACTTGCCTCCCAAACCTTCATATTGTCCGTAATTTATGTTCAAGAACTTCAGGAACTTACCCTCATTCATATTTTTTGGTACTATAGGCTTTTGGTGGCGAAGATTGCGGCCCCACCCCTGGAAATGGGTAATTTCCTCCAAGGTCGAAATTATTTCAAAGTCGGTAAAACGGGACACATTATTTTCAAGATCCTAGTGCGGAATCAAAGCCTCGATCACATCCCTCTTGGGCTTGAATGTAATCATGTGAACCAAATGTCCCAAGTATTTCTTTACCTGGTTTCACTCATATTCCTTAAAGTCTCTCCACCAATCCCATAACAACTGTGGTATCTGATCGACAATCACAAAATCTGGTATCCCTTCTGATCTGGGCCTCTTTTCAGACTTACCTCTTTTCCCACTCGTGGTGTACCTGTTTACCCAGACACGGGGTTAGGCTTTGATCAAACATATTGTTGACACACAAAAATTCCAATTTCTCGGGTTTTGACTCTATAAAAGAAAAATATAATAAATAAATAAATAAATAAAAGCGAAACTGTGGGACTAAAAAAAAGGTTGAAAGAAGGAATTCTAAAGAAGGAAGAAAATATTTTGGATTTTGATTTTTAAAAAAAAATTCTTTTTTTTCTTTTCAAATGAAAGACTTCGGAAAAGAAGGAAAATATTTTTAGATTTAGTTTTTTTTCGATTTTCTAAGAAAAGAATTCTAAAGAGAGAATTAAGGAAAAGAAAAATATTTTTGGATTTTTTTTATAAAAAAAATAAATTGGGGCCGGAACCGATGAGGTTTGCCTACGTATCTCACATCCGGTGAGAATCAGACTAGCGTAGTTCGGTTAAAAACGACTATGTTCTTTTTTGTTATGAAAATTAATCTTTAAAAACCATATACACTAGACCACATCATTTTTTCTCTGTTCGTTCAACTGATTTATGCTAAAGTCGGTCGACATGCAAGCCTACCAAATAATGCAATAAGTAGCACATAGCATGACATAATGGTCTCAACAAGGTACATGTCCTAAAATAATACTCGGCCCATGTGTCGAGCGCTACTAAGTCAAATGCACATGATGTAAATAAAGCGTAGCCTACTAGGGATATTCATTTCTTGTGGCTTGTTCTTCTAAGTTTTCAAATCCTAAAGGAGATGGTATCTAGACCTAGCTTACCCGGGCGAACAACCCGAGCCGAGGAGCGTCAAGCATCACTAGTAGTAGAACATCACTGGCTAGCTAACGGCTCTCCCGCCTAAACATGTGTGACTAAATCCTTCACCAGAAGTTAGTAGGCTAACTGGATTTATCTCAAGACAGAAATTTTGTGATGTTGGTGGGCAAACACAACATAAATAACTATCAGAAGACTCATAGGGGTGCGAGAGAGGATACAATTTATATGTACAGTTCAACAATATCAAAACGGTAAAAAGTGGGAAAGTATCACATTAGGCCCAAATAATCACAATATATACAAAAATTAATAAAGCCAAATAAAGTCAATGTACAAGCTCTAATTCTTGAGAGTTCCCCAGCAGAGTCGCCAGAGCTGTCACACCTCCTTTTACCCCCACAAAAGATATGTGTTATGGATTGTGGGTTAAAGAGCTTTTCCAATTAAAGTGACAATTTTGAAATAGGGATTATTTTGTTATTCAGAGTCGCCACTTGGAATTGATTGTTGGTGTTCCAAGTCACCTTTTATTTGAATCCCTAGTCAAAGAAAGATTTGACTATATCATTATTGGTCTGCAAAAACAAAGTCCGGATAAGAAATTCTGTTGACCGGGGAGAAGGAGTAAGGCATTTCCCGAGTCCCGTAGGTCTAGCACGGTCGCTTTATTGACTTAAACTTAGCTTGAATTAATTTTGGATAAAACTGTGCTTTATATGATTTTCATGTTTTACCTATCCGCTTTTATTTCTTGATTGTTAGAATTATTTTTAAAAAAATGGTTTGGATAATATTATACGCAAGTGAATGCGTGATCGAATAACAAAATTAATTAGTTTATCATAATTGCACCTCGCAAGAGAATCCGAAATTATGACAATCAATTATTTGTATTACTTTTGAGAAATTACTACATTTGAGAAAATTAATTCTTGAATCACGATTTTAGAAATTATTATGGAAAGAATATAAATTAATCACTAAAACCGATTATGCGATCCAAGCACATTTCAAAGTCATTAAAGAATAGTTTCTAATTTGAGGCATGGCTAACAATTTTTGGTGTAACACTATTATTCAAGTATTTGTTATTAAAAAAAGAAAAGAAGGATGGATTTACTTGTTCTAAGCAAACTTGGCATGTTAAATGAGAATGAAAGCAGTCTAACAAAAAGCAGTAGAAGTATCTTTATTCCCAAATATCATCTCGGTCATACCCAAACAACATTTTATATTTGTTTATCAATAAAGCTAATAGAAATCTTAATCCATTAATGAACAAGGTTCCGTTTTCTCTTAATAAACCATCAGCTAAATATACTAAATGATGTCACGTTGATACTCAATGAATCCAAGAGATTAATCCCAAACAAATCTACTGCTTGACATAGAAAACAAACTAATTAATGACCTAAATTATCAAATAAAACCAAACACTCAAAAATATTTTATTCAAACTCAAAGCCACTTAACAAAGACATCTTAACAGTGTTTTAAAGAGGAAGATTAGTAGAATGTAAAATAACCTTTTAGCAAGGAGGATCTGACTCTGTTTGCTTAAAACTAAAAGACAACCAAGTTCGTGACTCTAGAGCCTCGAATTCGCAGCTTGCCGGAGTTCGATGAACCTCAGACGTACTCTACTAGGCTTGAATATTTTTAATGGCTGAGATTGGGACTGATATGTGCTACCTTATCACTGATTTTTATGGAATTTTCGGTGGATTCAAAAGGAATGGCCAAAAGTTTCTGGGTTTTCTCCTAGAAAGACGGGAACTCGAATTGAGGAAGAAGGCTGCTCGTTTTTGCTTTCCCTTTTCTCTTTTGTGTTATGTGTGTGTTTTTATCCAAGAAAATCAGGGAAAAGTCAATGACTGTCCGATTTTCTTAGGGAATTGGGGAGATGTGGGGAGGTTGTGAGTGGGGGACAAAATGAGTGTGTGGTGTGAGGAAGATGGGAAAAAGGGATAAAATGAGTATGTGTTGTGAGGAAGATGGAGAAAAGGGATAAAGTGAGAATTGAAAAGCAAAACCAACATGTGTGTGTTGATGTGAGCATGTGGGTGACATGAGTGGAGGGAATCTTTTGGGTAAGACAAAGTTTGTTACTAAATTCATATCCATTTGTGCCAAAAGTGATTTATTCTCTTTTTGTTTTATTTATTTTTTGTTTTAAAATGGATAATGAATAAAAGGTAAAATTAATATTCCTAGTAAAATCAAAATAACAAGGTAAAATTACTACATATTCTAATTAATACTTATTTGTTAAAAATCTCTAATTTAGAAAATACACTAAATAAAAAAATATTTTAGGAAACTTTTCTTTCTTTTCTACAAAAGTTAAAGCTATTACTCTAAAAATGTGACTCTTTTTTTGTGATTTTAATTTTCTTAAGTAAAACCTTTAGAAGGTGAAATAAGAGCTAAAATATGTAGATTAAACTTAAAATAATTTTACATACTAAAAAGTGATAAAATTCAAGCATGGTCAAAAATTAGGTGCTCGCAATTGCTCCTTGATTAATAAAGCAAAGAGAGAAAACTGAAAACTATAACTAATAAATGTAGAGGGCTTTTTAGAAATCACTATTATTTAGTGATTATTAACTTCCTATAGCTACCATATACATAATTACTTCCTATAGCTACTATTCAGTTGTTACGGTAGTGTATTAGTTGTATTCGCGCTGCTGTATTCATGAATATAACAACAAAAGACACCTAAAAATCAGGGTAGTCCAACCGTACGCGCATGTATTCACATGTATTCGTGCAATGTATTTGTCACGACCCAAAATCCTAACCTGTCGTGATAGCACCTATCTCAGTACTAGGCAAGCCGACAACGTCAATAACTTTTTCTTTTAAGTTTGTAAACATAATAATTTGAATTTAATAAAAGACATCACAATTTCAGATACAAATACACTCCCAAAATCCGGTGTCACTGAGTACATGAGCATCTATATATTACAAGTCTGGAAAGCACGGTCCATAATAGTCTGAGACCAAATACAATAAACAAGGAGATAGGGAAAGAGAGACAAGATCTGCGAAACACAGCAACTACCTTCGAATCTCCGAAAAATTAATTATGTGAAAGAATCAATACTCACTGTGTCTGGGATCACCTAGGTCTGCACACGAAGTGCAGGGTGTAGTATGAGTACAACCAACTCAATAAGTAACAATAATAAATAAAGAACTGAAAGTAGTGACGAGCTTCACGGCTAAGTCCAAATACAGTAATTTCCAACATAAAAGGGTAGGCATGCTTTCAAATTCAACATTTAAAATTTTACAGTAATTTCATATCAACTCTAACTGAAACAGAAAATAATGTCTTTTCGAAATTTTCAAAATAGTGATATATGACACCTGAAATGCAACAATAATGAAATTAATGCATCCTCTCAGAGTAACAGTCACTCAGTCCTCCCATTCACTCCAACCTCACAGTAACTCTTTCCTCACAGTCACTCATTCCTCAAAGTCACTCATTCCTCCCAATCACTCAACACTCGGCACTCGCGCTCGCACTCAGTAGGTACCTACGCTCACTGGGGGTGTGTACAGACTCCGGAGGGGCTCCTTCAGTCCAAGCGCTATATCAATCCAATCATGGCATATAACAATGAAACATGCTGCGGCGCGAAGCTCGATCCCATAAATATCCTCACAATTAGGTCCTCGGCGTCACTCAGTCATTAACCTCTCTAGTCTCTCGGGCTAAAGATGTCATGAAAATTAGCCCAAATATGATAATATGATGTATCAATTAATAGCAACAGAGACTGAGATATGATATGAAATGAATGAACATGACTGAGTGTGAAATTACCATTTGAACATATAATTCAACCACAGAAATGACCCCAGTGGGTACCAGTAATAACAACATATGTCTATGCATGATTTTTAATACGAGTCTTAGCTCAATTTTCTCTAACACATAGAGAATGTACGGATATCAACAGATTATTCAACTACACACTTTCATGGAATTTGACCAAGTCACAATTCCTACGGTGCACGCCCACACGCCCGTCACCTAGTATGTGCGTCACCTCAAAACCAATCACATAACACATAATCTAGGGTTTCATACCCCCAGGACCAAATTTAGAATTGTTACTTACCTCAAACCGTGTAATTCTTTATTCCGCTATGCCTTTGCCTGGTCAATTGGCGTCCAGACGCCTCAAATCTAGCCACAAACAATTTGATTCAGTCAATAAAATTTATTAAAATTAATTCCATAAGAAAATACTAATTTTCCAACAAAATTCAAAATTTAGCTCAACAATCGCATGTGGCGACCACGTCTCGAAACCCGACAAAATTTACAAAATCTGAAAGTCCATTCAACCACGACTCTAACCATACCGATTTTAACAAAATCCAACCTCAACTCGACCTCCAAATCTTCAAATCTTATTTTCAAATCCCTAAGTTCAAATCTCCGATTTACACTTCAAAAATATGTAATCTAGTCGGATTATTCAATGATAATTCAATATTATGGAGTAGAAATGATCACAAGTGACTTACCTCAAGATTTCTCAGTGACTTACCTCAAGATTTCTCGTGACTTCTCACTCAAAAATCGCCTTATCCGCTTTTGGAAATGTCAAAAATAATAATTTCTTGGACCCTTCTGTTTTGTACACTGCCCAGTACTTTCGCACCTGCGGCTCATTAAGCCGCTTCTGCGGTACACGCTTCTGCGATCAATCTTCCGCTTCTGTGGCTAATTACGTTTTTGCTGAGCTTTGTCCGCATTGGTGGACACGCTTCTGCGGTCTTGCCCAGCTCCCCTCGCCTCCGCTTCTGCGACTTTTGAGTCGCTTCTGCGGACTCGCTTCTGCGAGTTTCCGTCCGCTTTTGTGGACCTTGCACAGCCGCGATGCCCATATCTCTTCTGCGAGCTCGCACCTGCGAGCCAAGTTCCGCAGGTGCGATTGCACCAAAAGGCAGAAACTTCAGCTTTCTTCTAAGTCCGAATTTAATCCGCTAACCACCCGAAACTCAACCGAGGCCCCTTGGACCTCAACCAAATATAACAACAAGTCTTAAAACAACATACGAACTTAGTCGAGTCTTCAAATCACATCAAACAACACTAAAAACACGAATCACACATAGATTCAAGCCTAATGAACTTTGAAACTTTTAATTTTTACAAACGACGCTGGAACCTATCAAATCACGTCCGATTGGCCTCAAATTTTTCACACAAGTCATAAATGACATAAAGGACCTATTCAAGTTTACAGAATCGGATTCCGACTCTAATATCAAAAAGTCAACCCACGGTCAAATTTCTAAAAAATTCAACTTTCGCCATTTCAGCCTAATTCCACTACGGATCTCCAAATAATTTTTTGGATACACTCCTAAGTCCAAAATCACCATACGGAGCTATTGGAATTATCGAAATTCAAATACGAGGTCGTTTACACATAAGTCAACATCCGGTCAACTCTTTCCAACTTAAGTTTTTAATTATGAGACTAAGTATCTCAATTCACTTCGAAATCCTTCTGGGCCCGAATCAACTAACCCCGTAAGTCATAAAATAACTGCAAATCATAAATTGAGTAGTATATGGGAGAACAGGGTTATAATACTCAAAAAAACGACCGGTTCGTTACAGTATTCATGAATAGAACAACAAAAAATACCTAAAATCAGGGCAGTCCAACTGTATGCGCATGTATTTACATATATTCGCGCTACTGTATTCATGAATACAGCAGTAAAAATGCCTAAAATCAGGCCAGTGTAGCTGTATGTGCATGTATTCACATGTATTCGCGCTACTATATTCATGAATATAATAGTAAAAAGCACATAAAATCAGGGCAGTCTAGCTGTACGCGCATGTATTCACATGTATTCGCGTTGCTGTATTCATGAATACATCAGTAAAAAGTGCCTAAAATCGCAGCAGTCCATCTGTACGCGCATATATTCACATGTATTTGCGCCATGTATTCATGAATATAGTAACGACAATCACCTTAAAAATAGGTATGTCCAGTTGTCTAAGAGAGAGGAAAAACATAAATAGCATATTTCATGCCTTATTTCATGCCTCAATGATAGTATATACTTATTTTGCTATAAAATATAAAAGATAGCTATAGAAAATAATATTTTAAAATAATTTTAGTTTATAATAAATAGGGTGTATACCTTTGCTATATGAGGTAAAATTTTCATAAATGAACCACTCTTAATTGTTTTTAATTATACAAAGGGGTAATGAGAATTGAGAAACAAATCTTCTCGAACTACTACGTATAGAGATCCAAACCTTCCAAATTTTGTGCGTGAGTGACAAAATGGTTAACAGAAAACAGTTAACCACCTATACCATCGACTAAAAAATGGGTTGGATAATGAACTTTTAAAAAATGGGTCAAATATGGATAGGAATCATATTATCCAATTAGAAAATAGATAACCAATAGGTAACTGATCACGCCCAACTATGCCCTCTTAAGAGATCTAGTGGTCGTTGCAAATATAATTCGGTTTACAAGTCCGAAGTCGAATCTCACAGGTAAATAACGTGCTAATTATAACTAATAGTTTTGCACGAATTCAAGTAATCAACCTTCAGAAATATTATATAACAATTTGTGAGTTTAATAACTAAGATCAAAGTAATTAAAAATGCAGTAATTTATAACTAACAAGGCAAATATTGTAGACAAGATTTGTAAAAGTCTAAGGTTATGATTTTTCCTATTGTCGGAATCTTCCCGCTACGTTTCCTATAAATTCTCCTAAATATTTTCTACCGATCGTGAGAACTTTAAGTGTCGTAGCTCTCTCTCGAGCAACTACTATAATTTACTAGACGTATTCTCTCGAACTATGTTAGCTGGCACTAATTTACCGCTCACGACGATCGCACCAAGGCTTTGTTATCTTTAATCCTGCCTTTAAACCCTCCGTATCGATCTCTCAACTACCTTAGGAGTGGTGTTGTTCAACAACTACCTAAATGTGCACTCTCTTTTGAGCAATATACACACTAAATAGACATAGTTAATTGAGAGCTCTTCAATTAACAACAATGAAAATATAGTTGAACAAGTAGAGAAAAATTAAAGGCAAATCTATATTAAACGCAGTAGAGAATCATCCTCCAATAGGTTCCATCAAACCTTAGATTAAAGAGTTTAGCTACTCATAAATACAACAACAACCAACATAATGTTTAAAGACATGAAACTAAAAAGTAAAGAGATAAAGGAAGGGAAAACTCGTTTGATTCTTGCTCCACAGTGCTAGGCAGCTTATTTCTTCTCCAAAATCATGTCCAACCCTAGAATAACTCATTTGGGGAGTATTTATATCAATCCTCCGATCCAATTTCGGGTTTGGATCTTTTAACCCGTGATTTTTAATTACCGTGCTATAGACCTCGTGAAGCGTGGTCTATAGTGCGGTCGACCTGGCTATAGACCTCGCGAAGCCTGGTCTATTGCGCGGTCGACCTGGCTATAGACCTCGCGAAGCCTGGTCTATAGCACGGTCGACCTAGCTATAGACCTCGTGAAGCCTGGTCTATAGCGCGGTCGACCTGGCTATAGACCTTGCAAAGCCTGGTCTATAGCACGGTTTGGATACTTGATGATTTTGTGCTCTTTTCTTGTTTTTTTGTCCTTTTTTGTGCAATTTTCATTTGATGATTCCTTCCGATGTTCCTACACATAAAACAACACAATTTAGCTCAAATATCGCACAATAACGCATTAGACCAACAAAATGTAGGGCGAGTAATGTGCTAAAAGTAAAGCATTTTGGCATCACATCACCACCCCACACTTAAATGTTGCTCGTCCTCGAGTCAGCCATTAATTCCTAGAGCACTTTTATTTTCTTTTAGCATATCCAAAGCACACCATACTTATGACTATAGTTGATAGCAACAATTAAACTTTAGCATATGTCTTCGATACACATTTCCCTTTACTTTATGCCATACTTCAAATCTTTATTCAACAAAAGGAAAACATGTTTCTAACAATCCTAACTTCACAAACCGACTCAATATCACAATGCATTCATGGCTTGAACACTTAACATCATAGAGAAATCTTATAACGCCACCTATCCCTTGCAAAATCATGTGCCCTCACAATAAGAACAAGAGAGTAAGTTGAATCCACACATTCGAATCAAATGCTCAAATATATTTTAAGGATTCTCATATATCAAATAAATTCCTCACTCTCACAAAAAAGTCCATTGCATGCACAAAGTATCATAGGCTTGCCCATTATGTAAACCTCTACTAATATAGGCTTGCTCGATCTAAAATCAATTAGGATTTTTTATGATTGTAATGTTGGCTTAAGGACGGGTAGGATAAATTTAGGAATAGTGACTAACCATCCTAAACACTTTAATATATCACATAATTAACTTTAAGCGCATTTTTCTTTAACCCAACTGCATTTTCACAAACAATATCATCCCCAAAGTATTTTCTCTTTTTTTAAGCACTACTTTAATTTACACCCACTAGCAAGAACAAATTTTTTTTTAGTTTCCGCTAGTATGTCTTATTTTTCAAAATAAGTGCACCCTTATTTCTTTCATCGGTTCTACTCGAAAGCCACCCCACACTTAGTCCTTACTTCTTCTAGCGCTCACTTCACAATTAAAATGCTTTACGAGGTACACGGATTAAAATAGTATTAATTAAGAACAAATGGACATAGGCTTGTAGTGTAGTTGCCAAATAAAAGTCTATAAGCTCAAAAGGGTTGAATAGGGATAAATCTTATTTGTGGTAGGCATTAAGTTCAAAAAGATCAAAGAAAGCCTACAATCATTTTTCAAACCGAGCAAAACCTAAAATTTCGCTTCAACTCACACGTCAGGCAAGTTCTCGACTCTAATGCAATGACACGGACTATACAATTCTCACCACACATGGAACATGACTCACCAAGGACGGTTCCATTCCCATTCTCAAACAATCGCAAGTATTCATAGAGCCACAAAATATTAAGCATCAAACACAAAGTGACACAAGCCAAGAAAATGAGATATAGGTGTCAACAAACATGTTATTACTCAACAAGGCATAATAAATATTTTTAAACCTTAGGAAAAGTACTACACATGCTAGAGCCTAAATATGCTACTATCAAATTAGTCAAAGACGCCTAGCATTTCTCATTTTTTCCTTTCTTTTATTCCCTAAATTCTATTCTAATCTAAAGACAAAACAAAAACTACTACCCGGTTCAACTACATCCCGTGGAAAAGAACCGATGCACAAAGAAAAATCATGAGGGATTATTACTATCTACAATAATAAAAAGACCTATATATATATATATATATATATATATTGTTAGACTTAAGTCCCTCAAGAAAACTGCCTAAGAGATTCATCTTCGGGAAAAGTCTAGTCATTTCATTTTTTTTATTTTTTTTATTTTTTTTAAATAAGGGGAAATACAAAAATAAAATAAACATTAAACACTCGAACTAATTAGTTTATCTAATATTTATAAATGACAGAGAATACCTTCCACTCCACACTTAGATCATGCATTATCCCCCAATGCATATATAAATTCATAAACACAAAAACATGTAAGGTGGTTGGAAAAACTCCCTGATCAGACATTGTCCTCGCCCTCATCGTCGAAGGCTCCATCTGCACCTGTCCAGTCCTCATCCTCTGCTCCCTCATCAACATCATCATCATCCTCCTGTTAGAGGCATTGAATCAATTCAAAACCATGGTCTTGCGACCCCACACTTAAGAGTTCATCACATGATGTTCAACAATTTTGAGGCTACTCAAACTTCACCTCTTTATTTTAGTATGAGAATCGAGCAATGGAAAAATAATGTTTACTATAATTGCGATGCAAGTAGCTACTGTTTAGCCCACCTAAACTTGCAATTTGGAGTGTTGCAATGCATCATTGCATTATTCACTACAATCTCGGAGAGTAGAACTCCATTTGGGCCAAGAACGCCTTTGAGGCATTTCGACAAACACTTAGCATGCATTAGTGTTGTCAAATTGGTTGTAGATATGAGAGATTGCCTCACCTTCCCCAAATCGGATTGGGGATTTCATATTATCACCCTTGTACACAACAACAATACCAATCCTATGGGGTTTATGGGATTAGGGCGAGCAAGCACATTGTTGCTTTGAAGATATACCCAAAAATGGTGGAATTGCATTTCTTTAACTAAATTCGAATTTTTGATAAAGGAGAGAGTTAGAAACATACCTTAGATGCTTAGGAGGATTGAAGTGTTCTTCAATTAATGTCCCAAGTGATTGAAAGAGATGATGAGGGAAGGTCTTCAATGAAATTTGTGTGTGAGGGGAAGAGAAAAAAAAGGGATGGGCAATGTAGTGTTAAGTGTTGTGTGTGTGCTGAAGTATGTTTGTGTTATAACTAATAGAAAGAAGTTTAAAAAAATAATAAATAAAACAAAAGTAAACAAATTAAAAGCAACACTAACCTGGCGATGCGAGCTTCCAGCCTAATTATTTACCTGGCGAGGCGAAGTCCATAGAGAGTTGATGGTCTGGCTGGGCGAGGTCTGATGCGTGGTATTGAAAAGCAAAGAAAACTGACCTTGCGATAACCCGCGCGACACGAGGCAAAAGAGAGCTCTATCTCGCTGTAACCCGCGCGAGGCGAGGCTAATGTGAGGTAATGCTTAGCGAGTTGTATCATTTGTGATGCGAGGCTTAACGCCAGGTTTTGCTCGCTGTATCCCTTGCGACGCGAGCTTAAACGCGAGGTAATTACCTGGCAACGCGAGCTGGAACGCACGTTGGGCAGCAGGCGATGCAAGCTATGCCACGAGGTTAAATGTTTGCAACACGAGGTTTGCTTCCAGGTGCGCTGTGCATTTAAACTGGGTGACGCGAGGTACGCAGCATTGTTTGGAGCGTACACATGTAATTTTTATTTCGTTTTGTGAATGACTCCAAGCGTCATGACTTTCCATCGTGCTCCATTACCTATTTAGACACCAAGATTTAGCTAAAAACTTGTTAGTGCATAAAACAAACGAAAATTTATAGTTAAGCTAAAATAAAGTACGAATTGGGTTGCCTCCCAACGAGCGCCTGATTTAACGTTGCGGCACGACGCATGCGATCAAACTTAAGGTTCACTCAACAATTGAGGCACCTTCAAATGAATCACCGATACAACATTGTCCTCATCCATCCCAAGGTAATGTTTCAACCTTTCCCCATTAACTATAAACATGATCGTTCCATCCTCAAATTCAATTTCTACAGCTCCACTTGAGAGTACTTGCACCACTCTAAACGGTCCCGACCATCTAGATTTCAGCTTACCCGTAAATAGTTTCAATCTTGAATTATACAACAACTCGACATCTCCGGGTTTGAAAATCCTTTCTTGAATATGCTTTTCGTGAATGATCTTCATCCTTTCCTTATACAACATGGTTCTTTCAAAGTCATGGTAACAGAACTCATCGAGTTCATGAAGTTCTGTGACTCTACTCATATCAGCGGCCTCCATGTCAAGATTTAATTGCCTTAATGCCCAAAAAGCTTTATGCTCTAGCTCCACCGGTAAGTGACACGGCTTTTCGAACACCAATTTGTATGGTGACATACCAATTGGAGTTTTGAATGCAGTGTGGTAGGCCCATAGTGCATCATCCAATTTTTTCGCCCAATCAGTTCGAGTAGCATTTACAGTTTTGGTCAAAACACTCTTGATTTCTCTGTTTGACACCTCAACCTGACTACTTGTTTGTGGGTGATACGGAGTGGCTTTGCGTATGCCATATTTTTCCAGCAACTTTGCGAAGGCTCGATTGCAGAAGTGAGTTCCTCCATCACTAATGATCGTTCTTGGAGTTCCAAATCGGGTGAAGATATTTTTTCTTAGAAAACCAATAACTCCCTTTGCATCATTTGTTGGGAGTGCTACAGCTTCTACCCATTTCGAGACATAGTCCACTGCTACTAGTATATACTTGTTGTTGTATGAGCTAACAAATGGTCCCATAAAGTCGATTCCACATACATCAAATACTTTTACTTCTTGGATTGGGTTCATGGGAATCTCATGTCGACGGAAAATATTCCCCGTCCTTTGACACTCATCACAACTCTTTACCCAAAAGTGTCCATCTTTAAACAACGTCGGCCAATAGAAGCCCGACTCCAAAACTTTACCAGTTGTCATTACTCCTCCGAAATGACCTCCATAAGGCAAAGCATGACATGCCTATAAAATAGAAGCTTGGTCTATATCGAGAATACATCTCTGAATCATGTTATCAATACAAATCTGAAACAAATATGGTTCATCCCAGAAATACATGCGACAATCACGAAATAATTTTTTTTTCTGCACAAAAGATAATTCATAGGGAACAATACCGCTTGTCAGGTAGTTTGCAATATCGGCATACCATGGCGCTTCCTCAAGTCTCGAGGCTAACAGTTGTTCATTCGGGAAAGTCTCCATGATCTCTTCCACCTCAACCTTCATTTCAGCTCCTTCAACCCTGGACAAGTGATCGGCAACTTGGTTTTTTGTTCCTTTTCGGTCATGAATTTCCAAGTTAAACTCTTGCAGCAGTAGAACCCATCGAATCAGGCGCGACTTTGCTTTCTTTTTATCAATTAGGTACTTGCGAGCAGCATGATCAGTATAAACAATTACCTTCGAGCCTATCAAGTAGGACTGAAATTTGTCAAATGCGAACACCACTACTAGCATCTCTTTTTCTGTCGCTGTGTAATTCAGTCGGGCGTTATTCAATGTTCTACTTGCATAATAGATTGGATGCATGATTTTATCTTTTCTCTGTCCAAGTACTGCTCCCACGGCATGGTCACTTGCATCACACATCAGCTCATATGGTTGCTCCCAGTCGAGTGGAACTATGATAGGTGCAGACACTAGCCTCTTCTTCAATCCTTCGAAAGCTACCCTGCGGTCATCAGAAAACACAAAGGGTAATTTTTTTTCAAGCAATTTACACAAAGGGTTAGTTAGCAATCTTGGAAAAATCTTTTATAAACCGCCTTTAATAACCGGCGTGACCAAGGAAACTTCTTATTGCCTTGACGGAAGTGGGTGGTGGAAGATTCTCTATTACATCAATCCCTTACTTGACACTAGGTGTCCCAAGACTATACCTTCATGTACCATAAAATGGCGTTTTCCCAGTTCAGCACCAGATTAGTCTCCATACATCTCCGCAACATTTTTTTTAGATTTCTAAGGCAATCATCAAAAGCATTTCCCACCACTGAGAAATCATCCATGAAAACCTCCATTATATCCTCTACCATATCTGTGAAGATGGCTAGCTTGCACCTTTAGAATTGGGCGGGTGCATTGCATAGGCCAAACGGTATTCTCCGAAAAGTGTAAATGCCATATGGACAGGTGAATAACGTTTTCTCTCTATCCTTCGGGGTAATAGATATTTGGTTGTACCCCGAGTATCCATCCAAGAATCAAAAATGGACCTCCCTGCCAATCTATCTAGCATCTGATCAATAAACGGCAAGGGGAAATGATCTTTTCGGGTGGCCTTGTTCAATCTTCTGTAGTCCTTGCAAATTCGCCATCACGTGACTATTCTTGTTGAGATTAATTCATTGTTCTCATTTTGCACAACAGTTATCCCACCTTTCTTTGGCACACACTGAAATGGGCTAACCCAATTGCTATCTGAGATGGGAAAAATAATTCTCGCATCTAACCATTTGATCACTTCCTTCTTTACAACTTCTTTTATGTTAGGGTTAAGCCTTCTTTGATGTTCTCTGGAAGGTTTGTGCCTATATTCCAGTAGAATTTTATGCATGCAGAAGGCCAGGCAGATACCCTTAATGTCTGCAATGGTCCAACCAATTGCATTCTTGCACTCTTTCAACACCTGCAAAAGTTGTTCCACCTGCACATCTAATAAACCAGATGAGATAATAACAGGTAAAGTCAAATTAGGTACCAAGAAAGCATACCTGAGGTGAGATGGTAGCAGTTTCAGCTCCAATTGTGGTGGTGCTTCGATCGATTGCTTGGCTGGAGGGGTCTTTCTTTCTTCCGAGTGTAAAGGCTCGAATTCGAGCTCTCTTTTCCAGTACCCTTGCCCTTGAAGAGCCAACACCCATTCTGCCAAGTCCTCACCATTTACTTCTTCAAAGTTCACAAGGCAGGCTATTAGAGGGTCTTTTGCATTAAGTGACTCATCATCTTCCTCCATGATTACATCCATCGTGTCTAACAAAGAGCAATTTGCAAACTCATTGGGTCGCCGCATATACTTTTGCACATTAAATGTTATTTCTTTATTATTCAGCCTCATTTTCAGCTCCCCCATTTCACAATCAATCAGAACTCTCCCTTTGGCTAAGAACGACCTTCCCAAAATTATGGGAATCTCCTCATCAACCTTGCAGTCCAAAATGACAAAATCTGCTGGAAACACAAATTTTCCAACTTGCACAAGTACATCGTCAAGTATACCTGATGGCCTTTTTATCATTCGGTCAGCTAGCTGCAGTAACATAGATGTGGGCCTTGCTCTTCCAATGCCTAACTTTTTATAGATAGACAATAGCATCAGATTTATACTTGCTCTCAAATCACACAATGCTTTGGCAACTGCATAGCTACCTATGGTGCATGGAATTATGAAGCTTCCAGGGTCAGATAACTTCTCAGCTATAGGTCTTGACACAACAGCGCTACAAGTCTGTGTCAATATGACAGTTGCCAAGTCTTGGAAGTCGAACTTACGAGACATCAAGTCCTTCATCATTTTTGCATAACCGAACATCTCCCTCAAAGCATCAGCTAGAGGAATGTTTACCTGAATTTACTTCAGCATTTTCATGAATTTTTTGTACTGTTCATCCTTCTGATATTTTGCCAACCTCTGCGGGAAGGGTGCTGGAGGTCGCTTCTTTTCTGTAGCTTTGAGTTAGATCCTGCTCAGGCACTTTTTCTAAAACCTTCTCTTGCATTTTCTCAGTCTCTTCCGCAACCTCCTTTTCCTTGTTTATTTCCTCGTGGGCTGGCTGCACTCTTATTTCTGTTAGCCCAGTTGACTCATCTAACTCAATTGGCACTTACGTGGTCGCATAGCTCCAAGATTGTTGGTATTATTGTACTGTTGTTGTGCTTGTCTATATTGCTAGTTTTGATGCCCCCAATTCTGACCACCTTGTCTCTGGCATAGTTTCCCACATAGTTTATGTTCTCTTGATAATTCTGGTTGTCACTTTCACCACTCCACGAACACATGTATGGTTGTTTAATGCATGGTGTATATAATCCCCCATTGGTCGTGTCAACTATGTGTACCTGCTTCTGGCCTGATACATCAATCTTCTTGGTGAGGATACTCATTTGTGTCATTAGAGTAGCCATATTCTTGGCTATGGAGTTGTTCGGGTCCAATGCTACTGAGTGAATTATAGGGGTGATTGTAGTGTCTCTTGTCATCCAGCCTGAGTTTTGAGCCATTATATCTAGTAGGACTTTACATTATCTAAATGACTTGCTCAAAAATGCTCCACCTGCTGAAGCATCAACATTGGCCTTCAAATTATCCGTCAATCCCATGTAAAACTATTGTCCCAACATCTGATCTGGAATGCCATGATGTGGACACTTGACCAGCATACCTTTGAATCTCTCCCACGTTTCTTGTAATGTTTCACCTGGTTTCTGCCTGAAGCTCAATATCTCATCAACATGCTTGGCAGTCTTATTGGGTGGGTAGAACTTATTCAAAAACTGCTTGACTAATTCCTCCCAAGTTGTGATGAAATTTATGGGGAGCGAATTAAGCCAAGTTTGGGCTTCTCCGGTCACTGAGAATGGAAACAACATCAGTCTTTCCAGTGTCACATTTGGTTGCCTTTGCGTGATACAAATTGACAGAAAATTTTTCAGATGCTGTTGTGGATCTTCAATGTAAGACCCAGAGAATAGTCTCTTATTTTGCAGCAGATGTAGCATGTTGTTTGTGATTTGAAATGACTCCGCTTGTATCTGAGGGACTGCAATTGCAGTTGCCAAATTTTCAGCAGTGGAATGTGCCCAATCATACAAAGCTACTTCTGGCACAAGAGGTGCCACACCCTGATTATTCAGGTCATTCACATTATTTCGATTGCTTTGATTATCCAAAGCGTCACCCATGTCTAGTTCAATTTGTTCTTTTGGGTGATGATGTTGTTTGTCTTTCTTGTTTGCACGATTTAATGCCTTGAAAGTTTTCTCAAGATCCGGTAATGCTTCAAATAATTCACCAGTTCTTGAAGAGTTTCTAGGCATACACCTATAACACACAAGACCACAAACGTTAGAATTTCAATGTAATGAATAAAAATGGAGAAAATTGAATAAACTAAGAATCCTAACAATTCTTATAGTTGTAATTAGTAACATTGTTGCTTCCCCGGTAACGGCGCCAAAATTTGATCACGCCCAACTATGCCTCCTAAGAGATCTAGCGGTTGTTGCAAATATAATCTGGTTCACAAGTTCGGAGTCGAAACCCACAGGGAAATAACGTGTTAATTACAACTAATAGTTTTGCACGAATTCAAGTAATCAGAAATATTATAAAACAATTTGAGAGTTTACTAACTAAGATCAAAGTAATTAAAAATGCAGTAATTTATAACTAACAAGGCAAATATTGTAGACAAAATTTGAAAAAGTTTAAGGTTATGATTTTTTCTATTGTCGGAATCTTCCCGCTACGTTTTCTATAAATTCGCCTAAATATTTTCTACCGATCGTGAGTACTTAAAGTGTCGTAGCTCTCTCTCATGCAACTACTACAATTTACTAGATGTATTCTCTCGAACTACGCTAGCTGGCACTAATTTACCGCTCACGACGATCGCACCAAGACTTTGTTATCTCTAATCCCGCCTTTAAACCCTCCGTATCGATCTCTCAACTACGTTAGGAGTGGTGTTGTTCAACAACTACCTAAATGTGCACTCTCTCTCTCTCTCTCTCTCTCTCTCTCTCTCTCTCTCTCTCTCTCTCTCTCTCTAGCAATATACATACTAAATAGGCACAGTTAATTGAGAGCTCTTCAATTAACAACAATGAAAATATGGTTGAACAAGTAGAGAAAAATCAAAGGCAAATCTATATTAAATGCAGTAGAGAATCATCCTCCAATAGGTTCCATCAAACCTTAGATTAAAGAGTTTAGCTACTCATAAATACAACAACAATCAACATAATGTTTAAAGACATGAAACTACAAAGTAAAGAGATAAAGGAAGGGAAAACTCGTTTGATTCTTGCTCCACAGTGCTTGGCAGCCTATTTCTTCTCCAAAATCATGTCCAACCCTAGAATAACTCATTTGGGGAGTATTTATATCAATCCCTAGGTCCAATTTAGGGTTTGGGTCTTTTAACCCGCGATTTTTAATTACCGTGCTATAGACCTCGTGAAGCCTGGTCTATAACGCGGTCGACCTGGCTATAGACCTCGCAAAGCCTGGTCTATAGCGCGGTCAACCTAGCTATAGACCTCGCGAAGCCTGGTCTATAGCGCAGTCGACCTGGCTATAGACCTCGCAAAGCCTGGTCTATAGCGCGATCGACCTGGCTATAGACCTCGCAAAGCCTGGTCTATAGCACGGTCAACCTGGCTATAGACCTTGCAAAGCCTTGTCTGTAGCACGATTTGGATACTTGATGCTTTTGTGCTATTTTCTTGTATTTCTGTCCTCTTTTTGTGCAATTTTCATTTGATGATTCCTTCCGATGTTTTTACACATAAAACAACACAGTTTAGCTCAAATATCGCACAATAACTCATTAGACCAACAAAATATAGGGCGAGTAATGTGCTAAAAGTAAAGCATTTTGGCATCACATCAGTAACCAATGGATAACTAATGAGTTTAATTTCTACATTTGTAAAGCCTCAGATTGGGGGTTCCTCAAGTTTGGGAGACTATAAATTCTCCCAAAAGTGATCATATTCATGAATCCATGGATAATATGGTTACCCATATTATCTGTCGGTTAACTCGTATTTTATCCGTATTAAATATGGGTCGGGTCGGATAATTTATCCATTTTTCATTACTCGTTTTCGACCCGAACCATATCCAACCTAACCCGCCCGTTTGCCACTCCTACTTATATATCCCCACTTTTGTTGATATTGGATATCCTAGGACTTAGTAATAAAATTACTAGATTTGACCGAATTGGTAGCTAATAATTTCCCTCCACCCCTGTTACCAGTGATAATAAACGAATATATTTTACTCTTAGTTAAAGATTTTCTATTTGATATCTAGGATCAGGAAAAAAAAAAACCTTCCTGATCAAGAACATTTTATTATCTTTATATGTTTACTTAGTGCAAATTCGAATCTGACCAATAAATTTCAATACCGAATGCTAAACAACAAAACAAATTAAGTAGATGAAGCAAGGACTCGTGGTGAAAAGGTAGAGTCTCACATGGGGTTCCTGAATGTGCTCTTATGCACTTCAATTTTAGCTATTCTTAAGTCTTAAGCTACTTTATTTATCAGCACCTATTTTCATAAATATATATTTATTTATTTTTTAGCTCGATACACAAAGTATCTCGTATTCACGTGATCGAAAAAAAATAATATCTTTAGGGATTTTATGTAGATAACTTATCCTAATAAACATTAATGAGTACTTCGATAGCTCGAACCTATAATATATACTATATATCATACTACATAAGTTTCATAAATAATATATACTATATATCATACTACTACTTCGATAGTATGATATACTATATATCATAATATATAAGTTTAAAAGGAAAAAAAGCGACAAAGAAAAAAAACAAATAAAAAGGAGCTTTTTTCCGTGTAGACCGAGACAAACCACGTGGTGCGAATGGCCGGCTTCGTTGTTGCCTTGCCGTCTCTACATCATCGCCGTCCCCACGACGTTTAGTGTAGTCTTATCCCCTTCACCTTCTCCCACTACTTCAATTTTTATCTTCTAATTAAACAATTCTTGGGCCATTGCCAAGAGACCCTCTTCTATATATGGAGGTATGTTTTACGAGTGTCCCTCTCGGGACATACTTTGACCACTTCGTCACATGCATCTCTCACCTCTCTCTTTTTTACAGGTGGGATCAGGGACGGATTAAGAAAGAGTTCACGTTTGTTTATGTGAAAAAGGAATAAAATAAAGGATCATAAACCCACTCAATATGATCATACTCTTTTTTTGGGCTTGCTTTGAATTTTAATGGGTCTTTACATATATAGTCGACCCAATTCATGATTACTGACCCTAATTACATAGGTTTAAAATTTGATCCCTCGAGTATGTTGTTTGACTTGTTTGACCAAAAAGTATGATTTTTCGCTAAAATATTTGAGTTTGTATAATAATGGGTTAAACCTAGTTAAAAATAATATCTCTAGATGTGAGTTCAAAAAACGTGAGTAACATTAGACAGATCTGGAAATGTGTTGACTATAACATACATTGATTGTTCTGAAAAGTGTGGACAATAATTGGGGAGAACTAACAATAAATAATATTAAATAATATTTAACTAAATAGGAAAAGTAGTTCACCCAATAAAGGATGAACTAGATGATTGTGCCTCCTGACAGTGATGAATGACAGATAAATCTTCGAATGTTCGAATTATTTTCGGATCTTATGAAAAAGTGTTGTAGCACCCCGTAAAACTTCGAAATACTTAAGCGCTATTAAGAAAGTTGATGTGCGCTAATTATATTATTTTGTGTACAGACGAGGTGTACGAGGCATATTATAAGTGATGTGGGTCTAAGGTAGCCCTAAGTCTAAGTCAAGTTGGAAATTACATGATAGACTAAAGTTCCAAATGAGTACGCACAAGACCAAACTTTCGACGAGCATATCTACAAGGAGTTATGTGATGGAAAACCTTTCAAATGAAAGATCTTCGAGTCTAGTTTCTAACGCTTCAAACCGTTTGTCATTTGGACATTTCTACAAGAGGTTATGACCAAATTACCAAAGGCTGGCAGGGGAGTCTGCGGATGCGAAGCATCCGGGGCCGCGTCCGAAAGAAAGACTGGTAGTGAAGTGCTGCCATAGCATCCAGGTCCGCATCTGAGCTTCGAAGAGGAGTGAATTGGGGACGCGAAGCATCCGAAGCCGTGTTCGAAACCCAGAAATCTGGGCCTATAAATACAAGGTCGGGGGAGGAGAGTATTTTGAGTATGGGGGGTTAGGGTTCTTGAGGTGAATGGGCGATTTTGAGCTCAAATCAAGTCCAATCAACTAAAGGTAAGTTGTTAATGATGTTTTGGGTTGATTCTTACTCAATATACATGAGTTCTAACATCATTCTTGCATCCAAATGCTAGACTTCATCATCAAATCCTCAAGAACACTAAAATCACCAAAGTTGTGATTTTTCAAGATTGAACTACTAGAGGAATTTCAATGTTTCAAACTCGTTTATTATGAGTAGTTAGAAGTATTTGAAGCATTTGTTACAAGTTTTAATGGTTGAAAGATTGGATTATAAAACTCTAGTGCATGGCATGAATAGTACTTTTGAGAAAATAAGATAGAAGATGAGTAGTAATCTTGGCGATGAAATTGATGAATACAATGAACCTATGGAGTTATTTGTTAGAAAAAGTTGGAAGTGATCAACTAAGTAATCACACGAATTGTATATTTTGCAAGTGTTGATTATGGAAGACGATGAATTGTAACTTAACGGCAATAGACAATTGATGTAGTATCATTAATGACTTCGAATGGGTATTAAAACATAAGAATGAAGTTGAATGGTCTAGCATGTAAAACTATTTGGCGATTTGAGTTGTTTGAGGCTTGTAGCCAACTTATGATCCATATATAGATGTTGATCAATATCTTAGGTCATATTTTGATATAATTAGGATATCTAATTGTAGATATCGACTTGTTGGTGATGTTGAGCATTTCAATCAATATTGGAATGATGAAGGAGGATTGAAAGGTTATGAATGTTAATAAAGCGAAAGTGAGGTAAGTTGATTAAAACTTACTCTTCTTGAGAGACTTTCTCTAAAAGCATGTTTCAAGTTAATACTTAAGTTGTTTGCAAATGTGCTTTCGTGCTTATGGGGACAAACAAGTACGGATGTCTCCATGTACTAGAATATTATGTTGCATATGTAGTGTCATGCCGTTTTATAAAATTTTATTTTAAATCTTGTTGGCAAAATGACACTCAAGGTAAATATTACAAGTTTTTTTATCAAAACTTACGTATTGACAAGAGTATACATATTTGAGTGCTAAAGATAAGTTTTCATAGAAAGTATTTCTTTTGGAAATTGATGAACAGAATAACATTTGTGGTATCTTTTAAAGATTGATGTTAAATTTCTAAAAGCTTTAGCATGTAAACTGTTGTTTATTTAATTTTCGTTCAAATGATTTAGATTTTTCTATAAATGACATGAGTTGATAAAAATAGATCATTTGAAGCTACTATGTTATGTATCGATTTTTGAAGTATCAAATATTTTGGGAGTTACTTGTGTTCACCGAGATTGACTTCAGATATATTGTGTTTGTTGTCATTAAACTACACGTGCCAGTATAAGCATAGATGGCCACTTTGTGTTATAGACTACGACAGAGTTCTCTCCCTCGAGAGAGTACTATTTTGTGTTATTATTAGCATGTTGAGTCGATTCGCACGGCACTACAATGAGACGACCTGAGAAAATAGGGTATATGTTACTTGTCGCTAGGTATATAACCTAGTTGACCTTCTTATGTCGGTGATGGTATAGTACTCCCAGTGAAAGGTAAGGATGATTTTCTTATGTTTAGGCCTAAGGAGCCGAAAGTGATTTCGATGACTTAAAGCAAATGAAATAATTTTGTATGATTTTATCCAAAATCTTAGATTGATGTAAATGTTTTAAAAGTTTATATTATGGGTTATATTTCACTTGGTTGTTATTTAAAATAACAAGGGTCATGAATTGATAAAATTTCTTATCGTTTATATGAAATATTGGTGCATTATTTTTATAAAGTTTGTCCCAAGAACTTAAGTTAGAGAGAGTCTATGACACTTATTGAGTACCGTTGTGGTGTACTCAGTCCTTAGGGGCCCCTCTAGGGCCCTGCTTACTTTACATATTCCAGGATGATGTATGATACGTGACATGCGGTCAGGCTAGGATGACTCTCTTTCCGAGATATTATGAAGCACCACTTTTATTTCGTGGTAGCTATCATGTATATTCTTATTTTCTTTTGTTGGAATGACTCCAAGTGTTGGTTCTGTTCTTTGGTATAGAGGCTCCATAGATAGTTGTGTTGGATTGTAAAAAAATAAGATTGTTGACATCATGCATGAAGGAATAATTATTTAATTTGATTATATCATTTTTATGAAAAGTTTTATGTATGATTTTGGAAATAAAAAATATGTTGTGACTTGATTTGAAAATGTATAAGATTTTCAATTGGCTTCTGCAATTATACTTGATCTTGACATATGAGTTGGTTCACTCGGGTCGGGTAGCGTATCGGGTGCCGGTCACGCGGATTTGGGTCGTGACAAGTGTGGAATAATATGAACAAGAATCTTGATGAAAAGGTAGTGTTTGTATCTTTATAAAAGAGAGAATCTTTTCTCAAAAGTCTGTTATTATCAAGTGAATGTCACATGCCCTACATCACTGTCTCTTTTTCTATATATATGAGACATACCCCTAACACATCCTAATATTACAAGTGAAGAGAATATCCACCAGAATATTGTCTTTAATATCCCATTTTGAAAACTAACTGTTACAACTCTGCAAATGGTGTTCGATCTAGCCCGTTGTTGACATCTCAACCACAAACCTTGCTATTTTCTGATCGACCTCGACTGACATATTCCTTAGTGCTATATTGCCCAAAATAGTTTAGGGCAGATTTCGACCTATACATGACTCACTTTGACTTGATATTTTGACCGGTCATTTCTGGTTCAATACGTTAAGTCAAGTCAATAAACGAGTCATAATTCACCATGTGTCTAAGGTTGAGCGGATTGAGTGGATTACAAATAAATGGATTAACCTTGCGCCTGTGCTGTCTCTCTTAAATCCTTCCATGAATCTCCCTAATGAAAACCACTTATCCAATCATCATATTAGTTCAAACTGAGTTCTTACTTGCTCAAGATTGAATTGTTTTTGCTCTTATGCCATCTATAAAGTTAATTTAAAAGGCACTCCCCTTTTTGTTGTGTTAAAATGTTAACCTTTTGATTAGACTAATCAGATAAACAAAGAAAGTAGTTGGAGTAATCAACAAAGGTGGTCGCCAAATATGTACTACTATTAGTTAAAAAATCACTATTTAAACTAAAATGTTACTTGTTCATACTAGCAACCATTTGAACTATTGCTGTTCAATTTGACACCTAGCCCCTAATATGCGAAAAATAAAATGAAAGGTATGATTGGATGTGACATAGTTGAAATTTCAACCATCTTATTAAAAAGAGTTTGTCAAATGAAATTTGTGAAAGGAAAAAAGAAAACAAGAAGGAAAGAAACTTCGTGTAAAGGATGCGTCGGAGTCAGCTATCAACTGCCACGTGTCGCTTAGCTTTATGTAAAGTCGACTTGATATTTTCAGACTTTGTTTGGACCAATATAAAACAATTCAACATTACATAACACGCCCCTCATTCACTCCGTCCTCTTTTAGCTTCCATTTCAAAACAGTAAAAGAAGACTATTCGCCGGCGAAAAAAATGACGAATTACGGCACAATACCGACGTCCTCTTCAGGTCCGGCAAACGTGGAGTACATCTCCAGGGCAAAAGAGCGTATAAAGGAAGGATTAGGTACTCGCCGTCCATGGAAGGAGATGTTCAATTTCCACTCCCTCAATCTTCCATCTGGAGTCAACGATGCAATTTCACGAATTAAAACCAATATCTCCTACTTCCAGATGAACTACGCCATCATAGTGCTCGGAATCGTCTTCTTAAGCCTCCTCTGGCACACGATCTCGCTTATCGTGTTCATAGTTCTGATGGCCATTTGGTTGTTTTTGTATTTTCTCCGTGATGAGCCGTTGGTGATTTTTGGCCGTCTGATTTCTGATCGTGTGGTTCTGATTGTGCTCTCTGTTTTTACTATCGCTATGCTCCTGTTTACTAATGCCACTTCGAATATTTTGATTTCGCTAGCGGTGGCCGTGGTTGTGGTGTTGATTCATGCTTCGATAAGGAAGACTGATGATTTATTCATGGATGAAGAAGCTGCTGGGTTCTTAAGAGCTCCTCCGTCGTCTTAGTTTGCTGTGTTTGTGTGTGAACCAATGTAGTTTCTTTTTCCTTCTTTTTTTCGTTTTTTAATTTATTTATTTCCGGTAACATTTTCGATTGATTGTTGTATTTTTATCACCATAAACTTTGTTTATTCCTCGTTGAATTTCATCATAATTGAATGGTGGTTACCTTGTTGTTAGTGGTGATTTTTTTGTACTTATGCAATGCGTGTTGTGTTTAATTAATTAGTGTCGGCAGAAATAATTTTGGGGACATGGCAAGCGTGTACTTTCGCGATCCTTCTTCGTCCAAATTGGGGCATTATTAATTACGTGTAGCAGCCATAAATTACTACCATTACCTTCCTCGAAAAGAGTCTCATCCAAATTAAACATTCAAAAAGTGTAAAACCGCAAAAATAAGTTTGATGAAGTTGTATCGGTGAAAATATATCTTTAGTCGAAATGGTATTAGAAAAATATTATCGGGACGCTACGTGTCGAAGTAATAAAATTAATCACAAAGGTCGTGGTCGAAGAATCAGCAAAGACTGAAGTCGAGGTTATGTCATCGAGGTCGAGTACCCTTCATAGAGTAATAACAGCTAGTTTCGAGATAGAACATTAAAGAGAATATTCCATTAGATATTCTCTACATTTGTACTATTAGAGTTTTTAAGAACGGCAAAGGGCCAAACATATCCATGTACTTTCGAAAATAGTCTAAGAATATCCCTCGTTATACTATTGAATTATCTATACCCCTCCCGTAATATTTTGGAACAAAAATACCCTTATTTTGGATGGAGTGCCATGTGGCAGCAACAGATGAAAATGACCCGTTTCTTTTTTTATCCGGTCCGTTTTAAAAAAACCACCACCCAACCCAATTTTCACCCAAGGCTAAATTTAGCATCTTTTGATCTAAAGCAATTATTTTGTAAAAACTGGAAAAAAATGCTTTAAAAAAATATTTTTCGGTTTTATTTTTAAAGCATTTTTTTATGTTTGTAAAAACTGAAAAAAAAGGCTTTCCTAAAGCAGTGGATTACAGGTGCATTTGTTTTTAAAAAAACAAAAATATTTTGCAAAATTATTTTTTTTTCAGTTTTTACAAAAGAAAATGCTTTAAAAAAACTGGAAAAAAAAAAAATTTAAAGCATTTTTTTTTTTCAGTTTTTACAAAAAAATTGCTTTAGATCAAAAGATGCTAAATTTAGCCTTTGGGTGAAAGTTGGGTCGGGTGGTGGGTTTTTTAAAACGAATCGGGTAAAAAAAATGAAATGAGTCGTTTTCATCTGGTGCTGCCACGTGACACTCCATCCAAAATAAAGGTATTTTTATTCCAAAGTATGACGGGAGGGGTATAGATAACCTAATAGTATAATGAGTGGTATTTTTAGACAATTCGAAAATACAGGGGTATATTTGGCCCTTTGCCGTTTTAAGAACATGTTCCTTGTAAATAGAAAGAGACATAATGATAGGGGACATGGAATATTCATTTGTAAAATACACTTTGACTTTAAAAGAGAGAATCATATCTTAATGCAAATACACAAAAACAACCTCTTCATTAAGATTCTTGTCCACGCTTTTCCTCTGGATCCGAGAATAACTCATATGTTCAAAGACTTATCCTTCATTTATCATTGTAAGAAGGAACATTCGCTGATTTCATCCTTTATTGGGTGACTCATCAGTCTTATTTACATAAGCGTATTGATGTTCATCAATATTTAATGCTATATTGCTTACTTTGACTTCTTAAATATTGATTGTGTGCCGCCGTTGCTATTGAAAGTATATTTGCCTATCATTTATTGCACTTCCGTGAATTCTATCCTAAGGATATTATTGTTAACTAAGATTAACCCTCATTAATATAAATTTAAATAGTTGAACCAAGATCTATATATTTTTTGGTCAAACAAAAGTTTCTTTATTTTTTTCTTGGAAGTTTTTTCTTATTTTTCACTTTTCTAAGCATGTAGATTTTTTTGGCAATAAAAGTACGTTATTATAGATAAAATATTACGTATTTCAAATACATTGTAATATAATACGGAGTATTTTTAAATAAAAAAACTAATAACAAAATAGTATCACAGAAAATATTTATAAATTCATTAACTTTAAAGATCATGTTTTATTCGTACTAAAATGATCATGTAGCTATTTAAATGTTAAGACATGAATCATAATTATCTTTGGTATGTGTCAAAAATCTTCTCCTTTTTTAATTTTTTTTTATATATCCAATCACACATTGATACGGAGAGAGTAATTAGTAACTTGATAAAAAAAAATAGCTACTGCTAATCTGCTATTGTAACTTTAACACCTGCATCACTTTAATCAGATCAGCACAAACTGAGAAAAAACGGACACGTCAGAATAAGTGAGGATAATTGTAATTCGAAACAGTGATTTCTTACTCATGCGATTATATATTTTCTTTTCTTAAGGATTTCAGACAACATAACATTCTTATTTGTGCGCCGTGCTGAAGGAGTTGTACCTGCTATGAAATGCAGGTGAGTATAGCGTGTTTTACCGTGGTAAAAAAAGAAAAAGAATCTGAAAACTATAGACGATTGCAAATTGCAATTGCCAGTCGAACGCCCTTTCAACCATCTCCTCTACCGAAACCCGCCGCCGCCGCCGCCGCCGCCGCCGTGAAGATGGCTCACCTCCCGGCGTACGATCCTTACTACGTAACAGCACCAGTGTATGGGTATAACAAGGAGCAGAACGATATAAAAACACTGTTCGTATCCGGACTTCCCGACGATGTTAAAGCTCGTGAAATTCACAATCTCTTCCGCCGCCGTCTTGGTTTTGAATCCTGTCAGCTTAAGTACACCGGTCGAGGGGATCAGGTATCCTCTCTCTCTCTCTCTCTCTCTCCTAACTTTCCGCCGAATTTAGATGCTAATATATTACGAAGCTATTAAGTTCTCCGGGAAAGGAATTTTTGGTCCCCTATATGAATAATTGTGGTTAGTTGAAAGCACAATCACCGGTCCGATTGTCTGCATTCAGCGTTAGTGTTCATTCACACTCGGTAACAGACTTGCTTATAAGAAGTTGATTTTTTAAAACTGAAAACAGTAGAATTGGAATTGCAGCTGAAGCAGTTATTCACATGGCGGCGAGTGAAGTTTTATGAAGTTCAGAAACGTTTAGGATTAAATTTTTGAAGTTTTGACAGGTTACTGTTATTACTTAAATTTTGGAGACAGAAAGATTTTTACTTGTTATTAGAAATAATTAAGGGTTTCACTTCCTGAAACTGTACTGATTAGAAATAAAATAGGTACTTGTTATTAGAAATAATCATTCGTCTGCAAAGTATTTGATACGCAATGCAGACAGAAATAGGCAAAGGTCATTTTCACTTTAGCTTCTTCCACATACAAAAGAGACTCTTAGAAGGGGAAAGTAAATAGTTATTTGTTAGTTATTCTGAAGACAACATGATCTATGTCTAAAATTTATTCTCCTCTGAAGCTTTCAGTTTGAAAATGAAGGAATTGGTAGTGAAAGACAAGATGCTTTTTTCATCTATTGTAGTATCCATGCGCCACTCAAAGGTGGAGCTAAGTGGAGGCTAGGGATTTCATTGAATCCCCTTCGCCGTAAAATTATACTGTGCTAATAGGGCAGCAACGAATTAGTTATATATAAGTTGTTGAATTCTCTTGACATAAGGAAAGATTCTAGTGTAATGGTAAAGGATGTTCGGAATTTGCTTGTCATGGTTTTAAATCCAATCGTGGCTGTTCTAGTATTTATTTGAGTCACGTTTTAAATCCAAATGTGATTGTTCTAGTATTTATTTTGAGTCACTTTGCATTCCTGGCTCCGACACTGGCGCCAATCCGTTTAGATTTACAATCCTACTTCTAATCTTCCTCTCCCATTATGCAGGTTGTTGCTTTTGCTACTTTTATAGATCATCCATCAGCAATGGCAGCCATGCATTCCTTGAATGTGAGATATCTAATCTGAGTATGTCTAGTTATGTTCCACATGCTGTTTGGATTTTGGAAATTACATAGAGCTGATTTCAAGACCACCTTATTCCAAGATCTTCTTGTTCCATTCTTCTTGTTTTTCTGTTTAAAAGATGAAGGGTCTCAGAAACATTAAACTTATCCAACTATTCACACCGAGACCCTGGCCTTATTATCTGGATGTGTCAATTCATCTGCAAATAAGTAATTTTGAATTATGAATTGTGGCTGTTGATGATTTAATCTGGTGTAGTTTTGTTGCTCCTCTTCTTCTAATCTAAGCCCACACTGTACATTAAGTGCAAAAGAGAACAAAAAGTTTTCTTTTTTCTGCTAACCTTCTTTTAATTCTAATTTGAGTTTGTTACTACGTGTACAAACTCTCTCTCTCTCTCTCTCTCTCTCTCTCTCTCTCTCTCTCTCTCCCTCTCTCAAAAGCACATATGAGTGGAGGAGGTGGTGGTGGTTTTGTATTACCATACAAGCAGTAGAACTTTGACAAACAATACCAGAGGTCATTCTATGCTTATTTTTGTTATCTTGTAGTCCGTAATACTCATCTTGAACGAAAGCTGTCAAATTAAAATAAAAACTGAAAACATTCTAAACTACATATTTGGTTGTTTTCTTTGCTTTAAAAAATATGGAAATCATTAGACATGAAGACAGCTTTCTGATCGCATATTCATCTAACTTCAATTTAAAAACAGATTAATTATCTGGCTTCTCTAATATTTTTACTTGAATGTAGCCATGACCACAGTAACTAGTTTTGCTGATTCCTAATAAATAGCTACCTATCTTGAGGCTCATTTGGACATTCAACTTTTGCTTTGCTATTAGTTTAGCCATTTTGTATCTTTCTGGTCCTTTACCAATCCCATTTCCAGGGTGTAGAATTTGATCCTCAAACAGGATCGACTTTGCATATTGAACTGGCGAGATCAAACTCTAGAAGAGTACAAGTTCCGGGTATAAATTTATTGCAATTTTTAATAGTTATTAGATATTCGTAAACTCTTTGCATCCCATACCATCGGATATCCAATAAAATGGGAAATTTCTTTTCCAGTTCTTGTTTTCTTATGATTATTGCTTATATTAGCTCATTTTAGACGGTTATTCTCAGGAAAAGGACCTTATGTAGTTATTGACAACAGAACCAAGTCCAAAAATGCCAAAGACACATCAAGCAATGAAGGTACTAGCCTTGATCTTTGCTATATACTTCCAGCGCACACATTATAGTTTGACCAAAAGCAAAACCTTTCTAAGATGCCCAAATACATCTGTATTTCGCACATATGTCCAATTTCTCTCAAGTGAGACTCATAACATGTTACCATTGTTTGCTTATTCAGGTGATACTGAATCAGATGATGCTTCCGAGCCTGACAATCCTGATTCTGGCACAAATGATGATCCTTCGGAAGAGAAAAGGTCAAACATTCTTGATACTCAAACTAAATTTACTTATGAAGGCATGGTTATTTGAGGTCTGTTTCCTTAATGTGTCATGGAAGACTTATTATTCTATATTGTGAAACAGTGAAGAGAAAGTGGTAGAGTCTGACCATGCTTTGGCCGTGAAAAGTGTAAGCCTATATATTACCCTCTATCTGTAGCATGTGTTGTACGTTGGACTGTTACATATGCATTGCAAGCAGAGTAGATAAATCTCTGAAAGTGTGCACTTCAAATTCTGAAAATTGGAATAAATGTAATGCATATAAATCAGTATTCTGTACTTCCAAGCAAAAGTTTCACTATATTTATGCAGCAAGTGCTCTTCAATTAATGCATGGACCAATGTGACTTTTACCGTCTTTGGATTGGACACTATAGGAACAAAGCGAGAAGACAACAGATGGTGCACAACCATGTTCCACTCTGTTTATCGCCAATCTTGGTCCAAATTGCACTGAGGATGAACTGAAGCAAGTTATTTCTCAGTAAGTTCCTGTATAACTCCTGCAAAGGAGGGTGTTCTCTTTCAGTTCTTTCTTGACAACACAGTGTTCATATGGCTAAAAAGTTGGTTCCCTGTACCTAGCTGCAGAATGGCAATATTACACTTGAGACATTTTTCTCTCTCATACGTACCATCTCCTGAAGTAACTTGCTAAAGGCTACCTATAATTGACAGTATATGTTGCTTTTCCTGTCAGGTATCCTGGATTTAACACCCTCAAGGTGCGTGCAAGAGGCGGGATGCCTGTTGCTTTTGCTGATTTTCAGGTACTCCTCTCAGCTTCTCAGTGTGGCTACAGCAAAACTGTAAATTTTCTATCAGGTCAAAGACTTAAAAGTGAAACTAATTTATCTAAATTCACCTCTTTGTAATAGTGTACTCATCTTCTTGGAATTCTAAATCCACCTCTACAGTTATATATTTATATTTTACCTTTTAGGGCATTGACCAAGCAACTAAAGTGCTGAATGCTCTTCAAGGAAGCACATTACCATCTTCTGATCGGGGTGGCATGCACATAGAGTATTCTTCTCAGTCCTGATCATGCTCTGCGTGTATATTCTGAGGTTTACATTCTTGTTGTGCTTTTGCTAATATTTTCCTCCTTTCCTATTCAGGTATGCGAGATCCAAAATGAGAAAGCCCTAGATGCCATCTTATGGTAAACAAGCATTTCAATGGTTACTGACTTAACTGACTGCTCTTTTGGCCTGGACCAGCAGTTGCATGCTTTTTGTATTGGCTTTAAGGGCAGAAGTGCGAATGCAAGATTTTGCAGACTTAACTGCCTTGACATATGTTTATGTGTTGTTGTAGATTTTAGCTATGGGTTATTGAACAGGACCGTTAGTTTTAGTAGCAGTATTCTGAGGTTTCTGATTAGTACAAAATTACAACAGGGCATAGATTATTCAGTCTTCTTCCCTGATAGTGGGGGTTGAGGGAACTATAGAGTTCTAAACATTTCGAGCATTTTCCTTGTAAGAAATTCACCAATCAATTAATTGTTCTTTCAAGAAACAAATCACATTACTTTGGCATACATGGTTAATATCACCTTTTGGATTGGCAATTGTGGTTGAGTCGGAGTACAATTGTATCTCTTTTGTTATCTCAACAACAGAAGGAACGAAACAATATAAATATGTAGGCAAGCTGGTAACAGAGATTGCGACAACAGATTCTTTTTTTGCCAATGAAAATAGAGCTCTTTTCTTTGAGCTACACGAATAAACAACTTGAGGATCGAGTACGATGACCAGTTTTTCATTAAATCCTAAAATACAAAATATGCGGACAAGCCAGTAAATATAAAACATATACTACTATTACGCTTACCTTCTATACAAGATATGACAAAAATGCCTGGCTAATAGACCTGATAAACCAGCAAATGTATCTTAATGTCAATATGAAGCAATTTACAGATGGTCCTAATATGCTGTCCTGGATTGATTCCTATCCCAAATATTTGAGGGGCTCCTTTTGTCAAAAGAGAGCTTAGCACTAAAGCCCTCTAATCCATCATTCAACAAAGAACCACTGAACCTTTGGTACTGTTGCAGCGAATCTGACAAAATTCTTCCACTTTGGCTTCCAACTTCATAAGCAGGTGTTGCTGACAGTTTACCAGATTCCACAATGAGGTCGCCTTCAAGTATTCGCAGTACCTTCACCACAACATCCAAAGAAACATGAGAATTCCCCAATATATATGGCAAAGTATCAAAGCGCAAAGATGCAACATGCAACTAGAGTTGGATCCAAGACTTAAACTTGATGAATTCAATCTTAAGGTTCTTGGAACCTAACTTGCTTCACATATGAAATTATGAGTTCAGAATTCCAATCTTTTGAAATTTTAGTGATTTTCCACATCTATATATATGTTGTGTCAAAAATGCTTGTTAAGTTAAACGTGTTGGTTGCATGCTATATCTGCCATTGCATGCATTCATGATTGTGAAAAATGAAAACACGAGTTTTGTATCATTACCTGAGACATGCGAGGCCTGGCCTGAGGATCCCGCCGTATGCACAAAGATGCCGCATGCAACATGCAGTATATTTCATGTTCGGAGTAGCAGTTTTCTAGCCGGGGATCTATTAGCTCATCAACCGCACATTCTTCCAATAATGGACGCGCCTAATACAAATTAGTTACAATATCAGCTACATATGAAAGGGGAGGAGGGCGCTTTCCTTTATCTCCAAATATATATTCCTCATGTCAGCACAAAAAATGGCTGCAACTAAGATAACTAAATATATACCCATTCTGTGAGACACTGCTGGCCCTTAGGCCTGGTAAGATCCACCGCCTTGCGTCCTGTAACAAGCTCCACCAGTACCACTCCAAATGAGTAAACATCAGCTTTTTCTGTAATCTGGCCACTTTGGGCATACTCCGGCGCCAAGTACCTACATTCCACAAATTAGCCTATTCGATACTACAACATCAAAATAAACCAAACATTCGAGGCTTACCCAAATGTTCCAATTACTCTCGTTTCAACACCTGTGTCGCCATCAGGTTGCCACCTGGCCAAACCAAAGTCTCCAACCTGGAAAAAGAAAAGGTAAAGAGAAAGGTGAATAAGAAAAAAAATAATTTTTGATCAACCAGGATGTGCAATTGAAATAGTCCAGTAGGTATTGATATTTAGCGACTAATAGTATTAATCAAATCTAATGGAGACTTCATCACAAACTTTTCTATTAAGTAAAAAGGTATACCCATGAGTAATGTGTATCATTAAACTTTTGAGGAGAAAGAGATTTTCATACTAGTGGTTCGAAGTCATGGGTTATGAGAATGTTGTTGGGTCTCATATCTCGGTGGACAATGCAGCCCACTCTGCATTCTTCGTGAAGATAACGTAAACCTCGGGCAGCACCTACAGCAATCTTTTGACGAGCAGACCATTCCAAAGGATCTCTAGTACGACCTGTGAATAGCAGAAAGTGATTTTAAACAATAAAAGACAAAAGAATTAACCTTGAAGACAAATGAACAGACCACCAAAACCTCTTCATAAACTTTTCCCATATAAATTTTATCAAGTGCAAGTTTATATCATATGAGATCAACTTTAGATTCACAAAGCAAAAGGAAAATCTACAAATTTTGAATGCTCTGTACGACTAAAACAACCCAATGTTAATTTGCAAGGTAATCAAAGTTGGGAAGCGATGCAGATACAAATTCACCTTACGTAATTACAAATTAGTAAAACAAGAAAGTGAGCTAGAAAGGAGATCAAGATCTTAGAATGTCCCTCATTGGAGCTGTCAAGGATAGAAACTAGATAGAGGTCTATTTACCGATTAAAGAAAGTATTATCACACTCATTGGAGCTGTCAAGGATAGAAAGAAAAAAAAACGAGTATCACATACCATATAGATGAGAATCTAAAGATCCATTGCAAATATATTCATATACTAGCAGTCTTCTGCTGTCCTCGATACAGAATCCTATTAGCATTACAACATTTCGGTGCTGAGCACAGCTGAGCACTTCAACTTCCGAGCAAAACTCTTGATCCCCTTGAGAACTTGCCAATTTGTGTTGCTTAACAGCAACAACCTGACCATCCGGAAGGACTCCTCTATGAACAGATCCGTATCCTCCCTCAGCCAAAAAATTGGCTTGTGAAAATCCTCCGGTTGCGAGCTCCAGCTCAGCGTAAGCGAACCACCTAGGAGGTTTTCCAAATACAGGTGCCTTGTGTTGACAAATTGAGCACAAGGGAGGAGGGCCAAGAGGTGCACTTCTAGATAGCGAAACTGCTTCTCTTACATTCCCACTGTAATCCAAATCAGATCTGTAACTCGGGGATCCAAAATCACCTTCTTCATCAACCTTACTAAACTTCCGCAGCAATGCCTTATTTGTGGAATCTTGTGGCCTGTCATGAGTTCTCAACGAGCTCTTGCCTTTGATTTGCGAGAGTTCAGAATGTGAAGTGATCATGTCCACCATCCATGGTTGGAACCTTAAACTTGATGACGCAGATAAATTTTCACTCTCACTCTCTGAACTCGATTCATCTACATCTTGATCTTCCTTAGCAGCCAACAAATCTGCTTTCTTTATATCCCTATTTACTTCAGCGATAAAAAATGGTGAAGTTCCAGGATCAGAGCTTGAAACTGATGAAGTACCAGCTTCAGTCGTACTGAACATCTCTGGACTACTTGTTGGAGTTACTAGTGGACCTCGAGAGGAATCCAACGAATCCTTTTTGTTCGATTCTTTTCCACATGTTTGAGTTTGCTCAGAAGATAACGTGCCTGACACATCAGGTTCCTTTTTAGGTGAGCCAACTAAATTTAAGCGGAGAACTTTCGGTTGAGATCGCTTCATGACTACAATATTGCACTGCAACTCTTCCATACAGCGTTTCTTCTCGTGTTTGAGATGCCTAGAGAAATTCAAACAATAAGAAGCAAATGTAATAAAGCTTGAAAATATAGCATCACTTAAACAAGGCATCCGACTCTAAAACTTGCAGAAAATTACTTGTCCAAAACGACCCAACTAGCTTGAGTCTTCTTTGCCTCAGCAGCCACAGCTCCATGTGGTGAACCAGAAACAATTTTAATCTTGACATTTATCTGGAGGAGAACAAGAAGAACCATTGTTTAGTACCAAATTTTTTAATGGTGTCTCAACAGTGGAGATGAAGAATTTGTATGCCTTGCCTTGTTGGGATCATAAACATCATGGAGCTGAAGGATCATCTGAGAGCAATAATCTGTTATGTCGGATTTGTGCTCGGAACTACTTCCAGAGTGCAACTTCCAGTGGCCACTGGCACAATCTCCAGCAAACCTAGGGAAACCCCATAACTTCCTACCTAAAAATTATTGCAAAACTCTTAAAAGGTACTTTCCACTAGGTCTTTTTTGGTGATAGCACAGAAACAGCATCAAACGAAAACAACAATACATCAAGTGGACAAAATTAATAAATGGAAAATCCTTTCAAAAAGCAGTGCAGAAAAGAACAAGAAACGGAATTATCATCAATGAACTAATCAGTGTTGCGTAAAGTAATTCCTAGTAGGAAGAGTAAATTTTAAGCTTTGCTGCCTCCCACTCTTAGAATTGCCAGTGAAAGCTAATCTTTGAAAATTTCCAGGAAAAAGAGAATATCTAGGTGTATCCGTAAAAAATTTAATGTTCACACAAACAAAGAATTCCATAATGTCAACGATCAGAGGAGCAGAAACAAATAATAAGCCAAAAAGTTTCTCTCTTACTACAGAAGTAGTAACCAACAATTCAATCACCTATTACAGAAGTAAGCGGCTAGTGCGTCAGTGTGTGCACAATTCCAAGCCAAACTGTGATCATTTTTAGGAACAAAGAAATAGAAAACAGACAACAAAATTACCAGAACTTTGTGAAGGCACAACCACGAGAAGTGTAATGCAATCCCCAGGTTGAACAACATGAGTCAAAGCCCAGACAAGAGCTGTTTTGGGTATTTCCTTAGAAGCCTTAACAGCCACCATCATTTTCTCAGCAGCATCAGAACTCATATCCTGTTTTCCTTTTTTCATCTCCCTACTCATCACAACAACAACAATGCTTCTTTTTTTCCTTTGCCTTTTCAACTTCTGAACTCAAATCAACAGAGACATGACACTATTTCTCTATACCAAGATACCAGATCTTAGAACCCACATGGAATTCATGTCTGCTCCAAACAACAAGAAGAAAACAATATAAGCATTCATTATTGTACTAAACTGACCCACAAAAAAGTTGTGATCTTTATGCATATACACACCAAAATGGCCACTATTCTATCACAGTGTTTCTTCACCCTATAAGCCTTGTCAATTTGTCAAGAAACTTTAGCTAAAAGAAAGAAGATTCACCCTTCTTTTTTTCCAAATTTAGAAGCAAAAATAACTCAAAAGTGTATAAACACCAAAACTTGAACGCAATGATTTTTCTGCAAAAATACAATGCAAAGGACAGAGATAATGTCCCACAAACACCAAAGCCAAAAGGGTTACCAAATAAGGAGTTCTTTTATAAGCTGCTTTTTCAGATCACAAGAGTCAAAAATTTGTGCTAAAAGCCTCAGCTGAAAGAAATGAGCTGTTTCCCCTGATGAGAAAAACTATTGAAACGCTGACCCCTTTTTTCCCCTTTATGTTTAAAAATGGAATACTGCAAAGCAAGAAAACCGTGGAATTCAGAATCTAATAATGGAATAGGAACAGTACTTGTAACAGTTTTCCTCTGCCACTTCATATCACAAAATGCAAAAGCATCCCAAATGTCCAAAATGCTAAAAGACGACGACCCAAAATCGTTGAAATGACACGAGAGTTGAAGTCTTCAGTGACCTGTAGCTGGTTAAAAAAGTGAAGCCAAAACCCAAAAGCACTCAGATCGTAGAATGAACCTCCCCCAACCTACAAAATTCCAATATCAATACAGAAAAGTCGAGAGCAGTAAATGAACAGTACTTTTACGAATAGTTCATCAATTGATTTTGGGGCTGAAGGATAATGATGTTGAAGATACAATGTGATGGGTCTTAGCTGTCTGTAATGTATACATACATTACATACATATATCTCTATTATTCATTCAATTTTTTGCTCTGCTTTCAACATCAAAAAGCAGCTAAAAAACACAAACATTCTGCCCATTAGCTGAAACTATGTAACAAGAAATTATTGACCTGAGAGAGCTGAATCGGAGAAAACTGACAATGAATGAGAAGGGCTTTTCTCAAAGTTGTCCCACACCCTTAAATCGATAATTTCTGCTAATGAATGAATGAGCTGTGCTTTTCCAATATCAGTGTTTTTCTTTTCAGCAGTGATTCTGTTTAACACTGGCTTTTAGGCTTTAGAAACATTGTTTTTCACACAGAAATATAGATATCAAGAAACGATCAGGTAAAGAAGACAGCTAATATATTACTCTCTCTCTCTCTCTCTCTCTCTGCTAGCTCTTTCTTCTTTTATGTTAAAGTTTTCTCTGCAGATTTTTTACTGTGTCAAACACAATCAATTCAAATATTCAATTGTACTCAGAGATTTTTTTATTCACGCAAATGCCCTCGTTTCTTTCTGAAAATATCGACCTTGACCTTTCTTTCTCGAAGTTTTCTTTTTCCTTTTTTCTTATGATAAATTGAATTGTTTTATTAATAAGTTAAGTGTACTTTATTACTTACATTGATTTCAGAGATGTATAGAGAAAGTAGTAAATGCACTATGAAATTTAATTTACTGATATAGAGTCACGTTTTCATTTGTTGTGTGCTTCTTGCAATTTTTTGAATTATTTAAGTTTTCGAATTTTGAAACATAAAGTGATCGCTTGAAATCACTTTATTGTAGTTCGTCAATTCAATTATCTTACTTTGTTAAGGTAATGAAGTGAAACATTTTTTTAATACAGAACCAATTGAAGTACAATAAAATATCCTCATTCCATCTAATTTCCTTCCTTCTCCAAGCAAATCAAAAAAAAAATATATATATATATACTACCTCCGTTTTAATTTATGTGAATCTATTTGATTGACATGGAGTTTAAGAAAAAAGAAAAAACTTTTGAACTTGTGATGTAAAATGAGGCACATATATTTTGTGTGGTTATAAATCATTGCATAAAGGTAAATTGTTTATAAATAAGAAAATGTGTTATTCTTTTTGTTACGGACTAAAAAGAAAATTGGTTTACATAAACTGAAACGGATGGAGTATGTTATAGAATATAGCAAATACGTAATTGCAAACATTTGCATGTGATAAGATAATTGAGCTTATTTCATGTTTAATTCAGATATTTATAATTGTACTTAGTTTATAGGGAATATATTATTCCTTGTTTAGCTCCCTTTTAGTCATAATTTTTTTTTAAAAATATACTTTTGAAAATATTGTTTGGTTATAAATAAACTAACTAGCTTTTGGGCAATTTTTGAATGAATTTTTCAAGTTTCAAAAAATGGTTTAGATTAGTTTTTTACAAAACTTTAAATTTTTTCAGGTAAAATGCATGTCCAAACGCAATTCTAACTTCCAAAAAATATAGTTTCAATCAAATCTATATCTAAACTCTAACTTAGTCTCCGTAAATTTACATTAGTCGAAAAGTAATCTTTAAATTCTGAATTATTGAATTATAAAAAAGAATCCATGTAACCATAAAAGCTCTTACTCTAATAATATGTGTAAATTTTCACACAATTGGTGAGATCAATTTCAATGCGCCTTTACCTTTTCTACTCTTTGATTCTCATATATAACTAAAAGATATATAACTACCTCCGGTCCACAATAAGTAATTTTTTGAATGTTTTCACATAGATTAAGAAATTTATCTTTTAACATTAATTAGCAATAAAATTGACCATATTAATATTTACTATCTCTTCACATAAACACTTTACCAGCATTTACTCTAAAGGCAATGTAAGGAAAAAAATAATTAGTTTGTTTTTGAATCTAGAAAAATTATTTTTTTGGATCACAAAAAAAAAAGCTAAAAAATTATTTATTGTTGACCAGATGGAGTAAAAGATTACCTCGTATGAGCCAAAAAATTTGAGTTTTTTGAAATCCTGCAGCGCCCAAGTAAAAATGAAAGAAAAATAAAGATTTTGGATTTGAAGAGTGTCGATGTGCTAAAGCTACTACACTCCAAAATTCATGTCCCAAATTACTGCTACATTTTCTGTAGCCTATAGTTAATAATACTTGTCCCTTCTATTTATTTTCGTTTTCTGTTTTGGCACGAAATTCACCAAAAGTTTCTACTACTTATTATACTATACTTTGTTTATTGTATTTTGAATGAGCTGAAGAATTGCTATGAGACCCCACTAAGAGAATGGAAGGTGTCATTGCAATATTTAACTTGTCTTTTTCATTTATATAATATAATTTTTGTCTCTTTTTTTCTTGGGAATCATAAACTTTTGCCAGTAATTATGAATACTACAGTGAACTTTATATTTTTTTTATATAAATATTATAAAGTGAATAGAGACAATTTCAGTGTCTCGAAGCAAATTTTAAATTTAGGAGGGAATTTGATACAAAAATCCTAGATTTAAAACAAAAGGGAAAAGAGATATGAAAAAAGAAAGTGAAAGATTTTCGACATTAAACATCTTACTTTATGCCTAATCTATCTTTAGAATTTGTTTAAAATAAATTTTAATGACTGTTCAAATTATTGGTTGGACAATGTAAGCAACCCAACAAAACTAGCTAGACTGATTTTGGCATTTTATAGCTTTGTTCGTATGCTTTTTCCAATAATAAATTGTTATAAAAAAAGTTGGCAGCAATATTGACAATGTTACATATTGGTGTTCAATGATCAACTTTATTTGAATAATCACATCAATGATGAGATGTAGCAAAGGCCACACCAATCTTATGCGAAATGATTTGTTGAGAACAGAAATTAAAGTACTCATATGATTAACGTTTTATTTATTTACTTGCTTTCATATTAAAAAACTGGGCTGATTTTTTGTTTCTTTTTCTTTTTTTGAGAGGATCTGATTTAGTTTTAAGAAATACTCTATCCGTTACATTTTATGTAATTATGTTTACTAAGCATGAGTTTATAAAAGGAAAAAAAAATTAAAATATTTGGTCTTAAAGAACAAAGTTTTTTTCACGACAGGATGTGCCCACTTTACCAATTTGTTATGAAGTAAAAAAATCTTTTAATTTTGTTTGGTTGTTCCCTCTAAAAGACAGTAGTATCATGTTATACCAAAAGCTTAAGATGGATTTTTTCATTCTTTGTTTTTTTGGGTTTTTCACTTAATATCGGGTACTTATATTGGTATCAGATTAAATTCTAACTCGCGCTGAAAAGTCAACATTATGAGGTAAAGCCACTCCATAAAGGCGACTTCACGTAGAGTTCAAATCAAAGACCTCTTAAGCCGCAAGTAGCAAGAAATGTATCATAAATTATGCAATAATAATACATCTGGCAAAATGCATTAGATCAAATTATATTAAGCTGTATATATATTTTTAATTTGATACTCCATTAAGTTTCATTAGTGGATTAAGGAAGGTAAAAAGAACAAATTTTAAACCAATATATATAATTTTAAAATTTAATCAATTTTGGTTCACCTCTTTGTAATATAGAGCATTCGTCTTCTTAGAAATTTGGATCTTTGAATATTAAAAACAAGTGCAGGACAAAGATGTCTGTGTGACAGGAGTACACAATATAAGCAACTAGAGCCTAGAGGTTGCCCCTTCTCGTACAACACAGCCAAAAGCCTGCCTCAGGTTTAAATTCACAAAAAGCTTCCCATCTTTTTACTTTTTCCATATTAGCACCCGTCCAATACAAGGATCTAGATTCGGATTCGGAGCACCACGAGACGGTCTCTGTGATGATCCGATAGGTTATTTATAGTTTTACTTTATTTATGTAATTCTAGACCTCAATAACTTTGTTTAGCTTTATTCGATTTGTGTGTGCAGTCCATATCCTTTTCCCGGAAAGTTTTTATGAGAAAATTGATGAAAATATGAAATTGTGCCTTAAAACTCATTTGAATTGACTATGGTCAACATTTTGTGTAAACGAACCCGAATTAATATTTTGACGGTCCTGGTGGGTTCGTATCATGATTTGGGACTTGAGCGTATGCCCGGAATCGAATTCGGAAGTTCCTAACTTGATTTAACGTGAATTGTTGAAAACTAGTAATTTAAAGGTTTAAAGAATTTCTAAGTTTGACCGTAAGTTGACTTTGTTGATACCGGGTTTGGATTTTAGTTCTGAAATTGGGTATAAGTTCATTACAGTATTTATGACTTGTCAGCAAATTTTTGTGCAAAACGGAGTTGATTTGACGTGATTCAAACGTCCGGTTGAAAAATTACATGTTCTTAAGTTTCATTGAAAATTTCATACGTTTTAGTATCTGATTTGTAGTTCTAGGCATTTTTTTGGTGTTTCGATCGCGCGAGCGAGTTCGTATGATATTTTTGGACTTGTGTGCATGTTTGGTTTGGAGCCCCGTGGGCTCGGGTGAGTTTCGGATAGGCTACGTATGAATCTTGAACTTAGAAAAATTGCCGGTTTGGCTACTACTGGTGTCTAGTGAATTCTTCTCCGCGATCGCGAAAAGTAGGTTGGGATTGGGGTGGAGTTGCTCTTCGCGAACGCGAAGTGAAGGGGGCTTGCCCTTCGCGAACACGTTTGTTCCTCCGCGAAGGCAAAGTATTATGGAATTTTGGGGGAGTTGGCTTGTGTTCTACGCGAACGCGATTGGTGGGTCGTGAACGTGATGGTCAGGGGGTAAGAACCATTGCGAACACGAAGAACACCTCGCAAACGCGAAAGTCATTTAGGCCAGTGCTTCGCGAACACGAAGAAGACCTGACGCTAGTGATTTAAAATGTCCCAACGACGGAATTTCACCCATTTTCACCATCTTTTCATTAGAGCTCGGCCTAAAGGCGATTTTGAAAATAAATTTTATCACCCTTTCATAGGTTAGTGTACTTTAACTTGTTTTCTTCCATTTCCATCAACACTCATTAATTTCTAACCTTAATCTATATTTTTTTATGGTAGAAAATTAGGAATTTGGGAAGAATTGAAAATTTTTATAAATTTGGGATTTAGACCTCAAATTAGGGTCGGATTTCGAAACGAATTACATAATTGGGCTCGGGATGAATGGGTAATTAGGTTTTGGTCTGAATATCGGGTTTTGAACAAGCGACCTCGGAGTTGACTTTTTGGGAAAAGTGTAAAGATCTTAACTTTATGTATTATAATTGATTTTTCCTAACATTATTTGATGCTATTGAGTCGATTTTGGTTAGATTCGATTGGTTTGGAGGCGGATTTTAGAGGAAAGGCCCGGGTTGAGCCTTGATATGCTTGAGGAGCGAGGTAAGTGTTGGGTCTTATCTTAATTTAAGAGAATTGGAACCTTTGATCTATGTGTTATGTGAATTACATGTGTAGCGGCGTATATGCGAGGTGACGAGTGTATATACACCATCAAAATACTTGTTTCCATATTTTTCCTCATTTCATTCATTATTTTATTCCATGTCTTAAACTATTATATGTTTTAATTGCTTCTTATGCCTTAGCTTGCTACTTGTCACTTATTTCTACATATTAAAATGTCTGGTTCTCCCATATTTTCATAATTAATTATTATTTGCCTTAATTGTCTTATTTGTACACTTTAACTATAATACATTTGGCTTGTCTTGTTGCTTAGTATTAATTATAGTATTTCTTGATTTGGTACGAGATTCCTTTATAGTTTTGCTTTAATATTCGTTAATCGTAGAGATTCTTATGATTTGAGTTGCTGAGTTGATTACATTTATTGATTTTGTTTATTGATCGGGTTGCACGCCACAATGGGTGGAATAAGGGATGATTGACATTGATACGGTGGGATCGGGTTGCACGTCGCAAACGGATTTTATTTGTGATTTTGATATGGTAAAATAAGGGAGGAATAAGATATTGATTATGGTTATATGATGGGATCGGGTTGCGCGCCGCAACGGTTTTTACATATTATTATTGATATTGATATGGTGAAATAAAGGGAGATTGTGTTTGTACGGTAGGATCGGGTTGCGCACCACAACAGATTGTGTGTTTTGTATTCATTGTTATACTTTGTTAGCTTTCGATGCTTTCGTACGAGATTCTGAGTACTGGTGTTTATGGTTTTAACGATTTCGAGGATTGAGTTTATTTTCGTAAGTTAAATGCCTTATTTTCTTGTTATTATTATTATACTGCGTACAAGTTATTGTAAGTGACCCGCCTTAGCCTCGTCACAATTTCGTCGAGGTGAGGCTCAACACTTACAGAGTACTTGGGGTCGGTTGTACTCATACTACACCCTGCACTTCTTGGCAGATTTTGGAGTCGGTCCTAGCGGCGGTCAGTAGATTGCTCGGATTGATTGCCGGTTCGGAGACTTGAGGTACAACTGCACGGCGCTCGCAACCCTGATATCCCAGTCTATCTTATCGTAGTTGTTTATTTTATTTTAGATAGTTTTACTTTCATTTTGACCATTATCTGTATTATTCTAGTCGCCCGTGCACTTGTGATACCAGATATGAGATTGTATCTAGATATTTAAGTTATTTTGGTTTTTTCTCACTTTATTTTCGTTATATTTTAAAATATTCTGTTTAATTGGTATCGGTTAAATTGATTTGTTAAAAATGGCTAAAAACTATTGTAACGTAGGCTTGCCTAGCAAGTTAAATGTTAGGCGCTATCACGATTTCGATGGTGGAAATTCCGGATCATGACAGTCTCTTCGTTTAATGTTATGTTCGTTAATTTTTATTTTTATGTTCGTAAATTATCTCATATTTACTTTTAATTTTAATGAGCTCCACTCTATAATTTGATGAAGAATAAATTTTAAATATAGTTTATTATTGATGTAAGATTTTTTTGGGTACGATTGATCTATAAGAAAAGAAAAAAGATAAAAGTTTTAATTTCTCATACTGTTATACATATGATTCAAAACGAGATATCTTTATCTTTCTCCCATAGAGACAAAATATTAACAACCGAGACATCAAGTTAATTGGAACGAGAAGCAAATTCTTCTGAAAGTGTTTCTATCTACCTTTTTTGTCTATGTATTTCAATATTGGTACTTTGAGTATTATCTCACAATGTTTCGTAATTTAGGATGTATTTGGTACGAGGAAAAATATTTTCTTTTATCATTTATTTTTTCATGCTTGATTGGTTTTGAAAAATATTTTTTAGTATTTATTTAGAGAGTATAAAATATTTTTTTGAGAAATTTGAAAGTTGCAGACAAATATAAAAGGAATGTTAAATAAAGAATAACATTAAAATATTAAATACTGTTAAATTTGAACACTTTTCCTTGGTTTTTTAATGAATTTAATTTGTACGCTTGCTGTATTTCTTTCGGAGCTATTTGGAAGGCTCTCAACTTTACTGTACTGTACAGTGTGTACAGTCAACAGAAGCTTAATCCTGACAAGTTGACACGTGATGGGACGGAGCAGAATGAGACGTAACACGCCGTTATCCCGTCTCCGTCAATCCCAATTTCACAGCAGCTACGTACTTATAGCGATTCCAATTCCCAATGAAAAAGAGACGCCGTTTCCGAGTCAAAACTGTCAGCTAACGTCTCGCCGTTTCACTGACTAATATCTTTATTGTCACGTCACCAGACTACCCTCATTAATACACTACTGTAACCTGACGGCGACTCGACGGCGGTTTTCTTTGACGCCTCCAGACATCGTCGTCGTCAGTTTTTGGCGCCACTTTCAACGGATCCTGTCTCACTACTTTCATCGATTTATTTATTTATTTATTTATCTTATAGTAGTATAATGTTTTCGTTTTAATTTATGTAAATTTATTTATTTTTTAATTCGTGTAAAAAAAATTATTACTTTTTTATTTGTAAATAGTTTATTTTTATACAATAATTTATATTCACAAAAAATCTATATATTTTATTTTACACCATAATTTTTTTTTTAATTTCGTACTCATTCAAATGAGTTCATATAAAATATTTTAACAACAAGTTCTAGAATTAATAATTTCTGGAACCAACTTTTCTGCAGTTCCGATTTTGTTTTTGTAAGACTAAACTAGAGACGGTAGTTATATAAGTGAGACAAAAGATTTCTGGAATTTTCGAATCAAACAAAATTTAAGTGACACGGAGTTTCTTAATAGAATTGCTAATTTAGCTTATTTAACTGTTAATCAATTTCTTTTATTAATAGGAAACTAGGATGCGCTTCGAAAGGGTAATTTTTGTTTTTATCTGCTGATTATGAGACAAAATATTTTGTACCCATGGGACAAGAATCCCCATTTCCATTGGGTAGGGCAACATTAATATAGTTCCTCACTCATTTCCTCTCATATTTTCTTTAGATCATTCCATATTCAAAAAACTAATTACTCCATTCACCTCAAATTATCTGTCATAATTTTTAAAAATAATTATCTCAAATTATTTATCATATTTTTCTCTCATTTTACCTTTAGTATTGATTGTCCTTGAAAATGAAAATGACACATAAATAGAATAAATATTCGATGAATAAAGATTATATCTTAAGACATAAATAAGAATAAAATAGTCAATAGTCCTTTATAAATTAATGTTTCTTAAGAATCCTGTAAAAGAAAAACACAACAGATAATTTGAGACGGAGAGAATAGTTTGTAATGGACATTCCAATTAAAGAGATAAAGCGTTCTCAAGAAATTTTAATTAGTAAAGTTTGAATTCAAAATATTTGATTAAAAGTTGACGTATATTTACCGCATCACCATATTCTAAAGTGATCTTTTATATTCATTTTGGTGTGAATTACCCCAGCCACTCAAATCGTGTGATCTATAGGCCACGCGTTCAAACCGTGAAAGCAATCATTAATATTTATGTTAGGATAAGATGTCTACATTACTCTCTAGAGGTGCGTCCGTTCCTCGGACCCTGTATGAATATGAGATATTTTATACACCAGGTTGCCCTATTCAAATCCGAGCTCTAGAAGGAATTCTTGGAGCTTCAATAATAGAGAGTTGATATAATCAAGGTTAGCTGGATTATTAACATTTAATTTAAATCATAGGGATTGAAGATGGAATCAAAAATCCCAAATATCAAGGGGCATTGGGCCTACCAACTGCAATTGTGGGCCTTTCTTGTGTCCCTGAAACCATGGGCCATAGTGTGTGGTCCAATGCTTTCGGGTTTAAGTTACGATGACGCTCCCTACTTTGATACCAACGTACAACTCTCTGCTAACTCCTTTTACCTTCCCTTTTTCTTCTTTTTTTACTGCACTATATGCAAAAATATGTATATTATATTATACTCCATTTTGTCTCAAATATTAATCCTTTTAACAATCTGAACTTATAAATATTAGACGTTTTAGAAAAATAAAAAAATATTGGCATAATAGCCTGACAAATACCTGTATTTGTTCCTGTTTGTCATCCCGATCCCTGTATTCAATGAAGTTTTATCCAGATACTTGAACTCAGTCAAAACATGTATTTTAAATCCCTCTGACCATTGACTGAGCTTATGTGTCATTCATTTTGCTGAGTCAGAAAAATGAGTGGCTATACGCTCTAAAAAGGAGAATGAATATATTAATTTTAATTTAAAAATATTAAAAATAATAAAAAATAACCATAAAAAGAAAAAGAGTAAAATTATTTCCCAACCCAAGCATCCCTACCCCTTCAGCCTTATTTGTCCCCCGTTTTTCCTCATCTTCTTCTCCCTCTTCTTTCCTATCGTAATCCCCCTCTCCCGACCCCCGACCCCCCCCCCCCACTACCCCTCTGCCCTTTATAGATAGTCAACAGCAAAATTAAAATTACAGTATAAAAAGGAGAAGGATTTTTTTTTAGGGAAGCTAAATAAACAAATCTGTTAATGGGGTTAAAGTTTTTAAGGATATCAAGAAGCCATGAAAATGCGAAGTAATTCAGTGATTTTTTCTACGATCGTGTTCATTAGTCCATGGTGGTCATGGGTTTTTCAAAGGAGTCTGGTGAGTGGAGAACTAGGTAGTGGAGTCCGCTTGTTATTATTTTTCAGTTATCTGGTTTTGCTTTATGATGGTCGGCAGTGAAATACTTCCATGGATGTAGTTCTTTATTTTCTACTCGTTGGTTGTTGCCCCCTTTTTGTGTCTCTGTAAATTCTAAGATTACTATGGTGATATGAATTTACCTAAAATAGTGATAGTAAGGAGATGAAGTAGAAATTTTTTATCAAAATTGAAGAGTTTTATGTATATGAATTAGGGTTTAAGATTATGCCCAGAAATGAGGAAATAGAGCAAAACAGTAAGGTGACTCCGATTTTTCGGTTGTTTCTCGGTGATAAGGATCGCCGACAACATAGGAAGATGGAGATGGATTTGAAATATTTTTAAAGAGTATTATTTAAATAAATAAAGATGTGGCATCAATTTATCTGATGTGGACATGATATTTTCTCCACGTCAGGTGAGTGACCAACACATAATGCCGAAGGAGTTTAAAATACATGTTTTGACTAAGTTCAGGTGTCTTGATGAAACTTTATTGAATACAGGGATCGAGATAACAAACACGTACAAGTACAGATGTCTGTCAGGCTATTCTGCCAAAAATATTTATTATTACTTTTTTCCCTTCAAATCACCCTTACTATTCCAACTAGTGAAGTATTAATTGAGACATTTATTAGATAGATAAAGGATAGTTAAACAAACTTTCTTCTAGTTAAAGTTATTGAATGTGGGGTGCAAACAATTTAGAAGACATACATGTTTGACCAAAAAATATAGATCTTGATTCAAATAATTAAATTTATAGAAATAAGGGTTAATTTTAGCTAACCATAATATTCCTAGACGGATTTTTTAAAGAAGCAACATATATTACGTAGATCTGGTCGAATAATGGCGATAACATGCAATAAATACTCTAGAAACCAGATGTAATAAAATAGCATTTAATGATAAAGAACAACAATAAATGACATTTAAGTAAATAGAGCGAATGGGTCACCCAAGAAAGGAAAGAATAAGTGGATGTTCCTCCCGTCAATGATGAATGATGGATAGATCCTTGAATATTCGAGTTATTCTATGGAAAAGTATGGACAAGAATCTCAGTGAAAATGTGATGTTTGTATCTTAACAACGAGAGCCGAATCTTTAAGTCAAAGTATGTTCTTTACAAATAGATATCACATCTCCCCTATCATTGTCTCTTTTCCTATTTATATGGGACATATTTCTAAGAAATCCTTATAATACAAGTGCAGAGAATATCCACTAGAATATTCTCTTTAATGTCCTATCTTGAAAACTAATTGTTACAGCTATATCAACGGTCCTCGACCTTTGTTGATACCTCGACTACGAGTGTCGTTGACTCTTCGACCACATACTTCGCTGCTTCTTGGGCCATTTAGACAAACGACGACTTGTGAACTCTTACATTAATACTAATTTTTTGGCTCAAATATTCTAAAGACAAATTTCGACCCATACAAGATACAGTATAGATAAATTTCTAGTATGCATTTACCAACAGCATGCTCATTACTTTAGTTTGAAGTTTTTATAAGTTAGAGTATGATTGACAGTAATAATCGTTGTTCAATGAAAGTAATTAAGGAAATTTTGGTTAAATTGGATTTGTAAACTTCCACTAAAATTTATAGTTAGACTCAATTGTATATTAGAAGGAGTTTCTACCAAAGTGTAACGTTATCAATGTTAGTCATGCATAATTTTTACTTTATTATTTATACCGTTTTTTCAATATACATAGTGATGACTGTAAGGGCTACAATATGTACTGGATTTTTGTGTGGTTCTTTGCCCAAAATTTAGTGAGTTTAGTTTTCACATCTAAACATGCAATATTTTGTTTTTCATCCGATGTTAGGCACCTATTTTGGAACCTGATTAATTTAGATTCACGTCGTGTAAGGTCCATTAAAGTAAAAAGCGTTTTCTATCAAAATTTGGATTAAAACCAGAAACTTTAATTAAAGTACTTCTAAGGAACACTATCTCATCACCCAATTAAATTCACATGCATTGTATGGGCAATCATTGTCATCACTCATCAAAATCACATGGTGGTGGCCCTAACTTAGAAAGTACAGATTTCTGCATTGTTGTGCCTATCTAATCTGCTAATCATTTTTCACATATAAATGAGACACACTGCTCACATGATGATAAATGTACGTTTCCATCTGTTACCTCACCCCACAAAATTATTCCATGTTATAAATTACTGATTCTGGGCTATTAACATGTACATGTTCATTAGTTTTCAATTTTATTAAGAACAAAAACCTTGCTAACACCCATGCATATTTATTGCTACTCCAATGATGGGTTCAAAGTCAATCTTTTGAATCTCAATTAATATTAAATTAAATTATTATAATTTCAGAAGTGTAATGTGTTCAATCAAATTGGAGACATTAAATTTAAATCTTTGATTCACTTCTTGTTACTTTAGATATAACAAGGTATATATTTAATCCAGATCAATCTTTTAAGTTGTTTAAATAGGTTAATTACTATGATTGCTACGTACATGTACATATTTATTACAGTAGTAATTTTTTTCATTTTAAGAGATAAGTTTACTACAATAATGAAATATTCGCAGAGATGCTTTTGAGTTTTCAGAGACTTTTTAATTATGTGGCACTATCATGGATCTTCATTTGGGACTTTTAATTTCCTACTTTTCACATGTGAATATATATAATTAAATTGTCTCTCAGTCTTAATGACTACATTCTCATAGTAAAATGTAGCACGCTGAGAGTATTCAAGTTGCCATTTTGAGTTCATAACACAAACACTGAATTAAATTGAAAGCTTAATTTAATTAACAGGCTTTTCAATCGAAGCTACTAGCTATGGCCTACGTGTTTTAAGGCATTGTTATTATACATTTAGTAAATGTCTTTATTTGGTGGACCGCTTAATTTTCTGAAGTTGCGGAAGACAGTTTGTAAAACTGATTTGTTCTTACCTAAATTATTTAAGACTGCTACTCCAAAGTTTAAATAAACTAAAGCCATGCACGAAAAATAATTGAATGAGAAATTTGCTAGGCCTACCTAGTTTGACTACTGCCACAACTCATTCATATTGTCTTAATAGTAAAGACTTATAATCACATAAACTAATTCTCAACACGAGAATGAATATTATCCTATTTATTTATTTATCAATACATACACTCTTAATCAGAGCATGTTGGTCTTTATTAATTTTTGGAGGGGTGGGGTATGAACTAAGGAAAGTAAGGGGTAAGAGTAGGCTGAATGCATAAGCAGCCCTTTAAACTTGCTCGATTATTTTACTTAGACATTTGTATTAGGATTTATATCTACAAAAATGGTGTTCATAGAGTGGGCAAAATGTTGGCAACGTGATGATTAATGTCCTTCAATTTTAAGTTAAGGCAAAAATGGTGAGAGTGACAATTCACTAAGTGAAAATTTGTCCAGACAAACATAGTTAAAATGAATTGAAAATAAAGCAAACAAGTTAAATGGGGTTAACGAACATCATTCTATATTGTCTTTTTTTGCTTGGCTGCAAAAAATGGTATTATTGGGTGGATGCGAAAAAGATGTACACCTCCTTTCTATTCGAGGTCATTGAAACTTAATCATTTGCGTGGCACATTTAAAGAATTAAGCAAACAGAAATGAAAAAAAGAATTTTCATTTCTTTTGTTTAATTAACAAGGAGACAATCATTGATATTTAACTACTATACAACATACTTTTGATCCAGACACATAAACGTTTGAGATGTATTTTTAACCGAAAAACGGATAGAGTTGAATTTGTATGTAGTTCTAAGGATACGTGATATAAATTGATACAAATCTGAAAAAATATATAAAAGGATATTTAAATTAGTTATAAAAGAAAATGTATACAAACCCAAATTGAATACACCGTGATTGATAAGAAAACAAGATGAATCAATATCAAAGCCCAAAAAGGATAATATTTGTTAGATGTTATATAAATCTCAGTGAATCTGAATGTGAATGAATAAAATCTCCTCTTTTACAGATGATAACCACTCTTAATATAGTGAGGGAATCTTACTTTGGATATAATTAAAAATATATAGTGGGGATCTCATGATAGATTAATTAATAAGCTTTTCTTTCATTCAAGCCGTGATTTCTACCGAGATTCTCTCCCCAAATGCGGTTATAACGGCTTTTTTGTTCTTTGGCTCGGTATCGATCTTGGCCGGTCTCGGTATTGATTGGTCTCTGGGTCTCGAGCTCGATCTTAACTCGATCTCGGTAATGATTGGTCTCTGGGTCTCGAGCTCGACCTTCCAACTTTGCATCATAGATCGATATTATAATGACGAATCTCTATTCATCATGCTCCAATCTTGATTAGTCACACGAAGGGCAAACTCAGTTTTGACCGTATACAGATAGTCTCCTCATTTCTCGGAAAGAAGGTGGCGAGAAACGATATGATTTTTCAACCTCTGACTAGATGAACACTGACGTCTACGACGAGCCCGATTCTGACGTATGTGACAAACGTCCCGTCGGTCCAGTTACCAAGGTATTAAGTGCGCGTCAGTCGATGGTCGGCCACTGCCAATTTTGAACCGTCACTGTGAAATCTATAAATAGCTCCTTTCTTCATCATTCCAAACTTTTAGTTTCAAAGTTTTTCATTCCTATCTTCATAGTTTTTTTGCCTTCTCCAAAGCTCCATATTTCCAAGTTTTCAAATTTCTTTGCCTGTTCTTCATAAAACACCAAATACTTTCATCTCCATTCTCCTTCATTCACAAAAACTAAATGGCCAAAATATCTAAAACCGTTCCGCAGAAAGAGGTTGCTTCCTCATCTCGGCCGGCCGACTAGAAAACAATAGTGGATCGAGCCTTGAAGAACTTGTTCCCGGGGGGTGCGTTATTCATTCCGACTTTAAGGTCGAGAAACCCTCATCGATTGCTGGTCGATGCGAGCCGGTATCGAGATATATATGCTCGATACCAAAAGTCTTCTTGATCTGGTAAAAAAAGACTGTAATTGGGAAAACAAAGAGGTTGTGATACCGGCACCGGAGGAGGCGATCACTACCCACGTAGAAGGGTACCTGAGTGTTTATACTTATCCTTTCACGCTGGGTCCCCTCGATTCAGTCATCGTCAATTTTTGCAAGAAATACCAGGTGACCCTCGGTCAAATTCATCCTTCATTCTGGAGGATTGCGATACTACTCCGTTTCTTTGTGAGCAAAATCGAAGGGCTTCCCTTCACCCTCGACCACCTCGTAAGATTATATAGCCCTCGACTTTACCGATGTGGGCTGATAAAGCTTCAACGCCGGGCCACCAAGGCGTTTGCCTCGAGTATAGATGAAGACAAAGATCGGGGTTGGATGGGCCGGTTTGTTCGGGTGAAGACCTCGTACCTAATCCCAACTGAGAGTATGCCATTTCTTGAGAAATGAAATATAAAACGTAAGTATGACCCCATTTTTAGTTTTTGTTGTTTTAACTTCTTTATTTTTTCTTATCAGTGTTTTTCTTGATGCAGCCGTTGCTTGGATACCGGGTGCAGTTTCCCACCTCGAGAACTGGGTCAGGAGCCTGGTTTCGACGTCGTCATACGCCGAGCGCGCATGGCGCGATTTGTCAAAGGGTCGGTGGGAGGCTCGTACTCATGGTAAGCCTTTTTCTTGGCTTACCAATTTACCTATCGTTCAAGCATTTTTTCTCAAGTATGAGTTTATTTACTTTCTCCTTTTATAGGTCTCGGAAAGGATACGGTTATGAAACCCTCACCCGGAGATGAAGAGGTTTTACCGCCTATCTCAAAACCGACGATGGAGATTAAGAGAAAAAGGGCCTCGAACCCCGAGGGTCAAAAACTCAAGAAGAAAGCGGCCCGTAAACCCAAGGGGAACACAATTCCAATGAGTATGGAGTCAGTCCAAAGACTAAGAGATGAAGAAGAAGAAGAAGGTGGTTCTGGGCTGGTGGCCCGTGTACGAGCTGGCACCGATATTCAGAAAGCTTTGGAATTGATGGGAGTTGATACTGCTCCGTCTAGGCTCGATGAGGTCGAGGAGGGGACTCCGACCCAAGTTCTCGAGCCGAAGGGAACCGAAGATGCTTTACCTCGGGGCAAAGAGATTGTCGAAGAGGCAGTGAAAGCCTGTGCATAAACCGGTCTTGAGGCTCCCCAAGACGGAGGCGACGCCCCAAAAGATCTACTCGGGGAAATAGAGACCGGGGATTCCTCGTTTCCTTCATTTTCCCAGTCGATGATACGCGACGCTCAGGCCGTGGAGGCCTATCACGGGGAAGGAGCCCATGAAGAGGAAGAACCTTTCCATGGTTATTTTGTCAGGGTAGAAGATGTCACCGAACTTGGTCGAGGTGGGAGTTTCTTGTCTTTTCAACAAAGCTCAACATGCCCTGAATCGGGTAAGTTTATTTTCTCTTTGTTAATAATTGTATTTTCTTTCCTTATATAATCCCTTCTTTCTATTTTTGTAAGCCTCTGCGCTCTCATCACGAGGTGTTTCTCCGATCCCGAGGGGAGCTGAGCCGGCATGAAGCTGAAATCCGAGGGTTTATTGAGGATAGAGATGCCTTCAAGCTTCTCAGTGAGCAGAGAGAAGGGGAAGCAAAAGGACTTCGGGCCGATCTAGAAGCATCTCGGAAAGAACAAGCCGATTTGTCTGAGTAGGTAAAAAGAATCTTCGAAGTTAATGAGACTGGGCGTGATGTCTAACAGTTCAGTCCCACAGGTTCAGCAAAAGCTCGATGTGATCAGGCAGCTTCGTGTTGAAGTGGACGCAGTGAGAGCGGAGGGCGAGGAGTGGAAAAAGAACATGGATCGCCTTGCCTCAGAAAAGGAGGCCGCCCGAGCTCAACTGGCCTCGACTGAGATCCAACTCCAAAGTTTGAAAGCGAAGGCCTTGGTGCAAGCCAAGAAAATCGAGGAGTTCCAGTCTCGGTTGGGCTCAGCAACTTCTAATCGAGAGAGACTGGCCACAGAACTTGCAGCGGCCAAATCGGAGGTCGAGATAGCCACTGCTAATGCTGATGCAATGGTGGCCGTCTACCGGTCCGATGCTGAAGCTACTCATATTCGAGCAAATGAGGTTGTCGTGGATGCTCAGGCTCGAGCAAACTGGGTTGCCGAGCATGCTAAATGCCAGTCTCGAAGGGATACTCTAGAGGAGATCCACGCTCGTGGCTTCGATCTTACAACCGAGATCAAGAATGCTAAGGAGCTTGAAGCTGATGCTAGAGTGTTGGCCTTTCCCGATGATGATTGTTACACCCCATATTGTTTTTGTACGTGAAAGTACGCCATAAATAAATTGATGAAAGCTCGGAAATGAGATGCTACATTTCGTATTTTCATACGTTAAAATTTCGTCGTAAGTTAATCGACGTAAGTTCGGGAATGAGATTTATTTTGGGATTATAAGTATTATGCTATTTTAATCAAGTGATAGGTAAATTCGTATAGGTGAGAGGGTAAGCGAATTGAAGGAAATGAGTTTTCATCGAAGTTTGACATTTTGAGAAAAAATACGGTCCAAACTATAATACCTGGTATTTATGGACTAGTGCCATACAAGGTACCACATGACCATGATAGTAGGGTACATAAAGTGTGTCAAGTGAGTAGTATTTTAAGTAATTTGAGATAATTCTTAATTATGTAGGTAATTGGTTAAATATTGGATTAGTGAGGAATTAATAAGTTGATTAAGGAGTAAATAAATGGTTAATTAAGGTCTTTGGATAAAGACCAAGGAATCAAACGTGGCAACAATACCTTGTCCAAATTATGACTCTTATATTATGAGTGAAAAGGTGGCATATTTGTGTATTAAGTGGCTTAGTCATACCATTTTAAGCCTAACACCTCTCTAATTCAAAAGAAGGGTCTTATATCAAAATAGGCAGCAGACAAGAATTCAAGAATTCAAGAATTCAAGCAAAATACCTTATCATCTTAGCAACGTGAAACGACTTCAATCTTTCATACAAAAACTATCTAATGTTATAGCAAGGGGACTTTTGGGATTCTAAGGTAGTACAGTGCAATCTTTCTCAAAAAGTATCATACGGATTCTCCCCTACTTTGATCCGCCATTATGTGATTTATTATAATTGACGTGTGTTAGAGGAATTATCAAGAGAACTGACTCATGTATGTTAAGGCTAAGCCCTTCCTTCATTTTGGCATGATTTCGTAATTACATGTGTTTGATAACGAGGCATAAAGAGAAGTTCATACTCCCGAATTTATATACATTATCCTAGTCTCATAAGTTACAGTATTCTCCCTTATCGGGACTTTATATTCAATTGAGTATTATCTTCTTCCAGTCAAGAGAGCAGAGGGTCTATATATACATAGTATTACAGTATTTTCACCACCATCGAGTTATAATCGATGGGCAGGCCCTTATTGGGCAACCTCTGATCAGATGGTAAGTTATATACCGAGCCTACTGTGGCCGAGCACCTATGAGCGAGCCCAGTTGGCTGAGATACAGAACCTAGTATGGCCAAGCGCCTATCAGCGAGCCTACTACGGCAGAGCAGTTATATATATACCGAGCCTTATATGGCCGGACATCTATTTTACTTACTATATTGAGAGAGTTGAGTCAATAGCAACAGGTGAGTATATCTTCAGATTATCTTTGACTCCCAGTTACTTTCAGTTATTATATTATCATTTCAGTTTCAACTTTCAGTATATTGCCTTACATAATCGGTACATTATTTCGTACTAACTTCTCTTTCTGGGGGGGACGCTACATTTCATCCGTGCAGGTTTAGACAGACAGATGGGTAGACCTCCTCATTAGGTGTTTCCCGAGTTCAGCTTGATCGGTAAGCTCCATGTCCTTCGGAGTTGCCGGGTCTAGAGCTTTATGTACATCTTGTGTATATATGTATATATGCTATGAGTAGGTCGGGGCCGTGTTCCGATCACAGTATATCCATCAGTAGAGGCTTGTAGATGTATCATGTCAATTAGTGCAGTATGTTGGGTTTGTAGGCCTTTTACGTATATTTTGTTGGTTTGCCAGCTGTAGTAGTTATGACAGCTTTGTCGGCCCAGCTTTATATTGATGTTTAGTCAGCATTCGCAATTATCTTGCAATGTGGCCCATGGCCAAAGTATGACACTATATGTTCAAAATCCCTTAGTCGCAAGTTGGTACGCGAGGATGGGTGAGGCACCGGGTGCCGGTCTCGCCCCGGGTTCGGGGCGTGACAAAAGTGGTATAAGAGCAGTTCTGTCCTAGGGAGTCTACAAGCCGTGTCTAGTAGAGTCTTTTTTATGAGAGTGTTGTGCACCACACTTATAAGCAGGAGGCTACAAGGAATTTAGGATTGTCATTCTTTCTTCTTACTCTAGATCGTGTGGTAGAGCTCAGTTATAAGAACTCAATTTCCTAAACTCTATCTTATTCATAATACGACGATGCCTACATCTAGAAAGGCGGTTGGTAAGGGATTAAATGTGGTTGTGGAAGAGTTGAGTTAGAGGAACTCAATTTTGCATCATGCTGATGACGAGTAAATGTAAGGTCTTCAGCAGATCAAGTGTGTACTAATATGCATAAGCTTCTTGACAAGGAGTCTTAAGGAAAGAATATCTATCCACCCATATGGTGAAAAGCAATGAGAGAATCAGAAGATACAAGTTGCAACAAGTAAAAGAAGCAAGATGAAGAAGGGCACGAGGCACCCAGTTAATGAAGATTGTCAGTATTACATTCAGGCATAGAAATATAAGCATTTTGTGTTATCTTCAACTGTAACAGATGTATGTACAAATGGCCACACCCATCTTAGTTATGCCCTATGGGGGCTAACAGAAATAGTTAAGAGAAGGATGGATATTAGGATCCGGCTGGGGTTAGAGTGACCCAAAATGGTGGATGGATTGTTTGCGTTAGTTAACATTTCCAAAGGACATTGCAAATGTGCAAATAAATCTCTCTGTGAGACACCCAAATGGTGCGCTCTAGAATAGTACAACTAGATATGAGTACTACAAAGATAGGCACTGGAAGCCTTGAATGAATAAATATTACCTTAGTATGGCTCCCGTCCCTAGTAGAGAAAGAATGTTAGGCAACCCGAAAAGCTAGTAGATGGAGCAAGGGGAGCTAAAAGCAAAAGAATGTCTTGTTCGAGTTTTTAGAATAAAGTGATAGGCATAAATGTTAGCGGAAAATAAGAAGAGAGTTAATGAATTATTATGAGTAATATGGGATATATGGATGATGACGGTAGATAAAAAAAAAGATGACAGTATTACAGAGTCTATAGTCAAGTGAAGGAAAAGATGATAGGTGACAGGCCTTGAGACAACAAAAGAATACGGGCCATAAAGTCATATCCTCATTTCGAGAAATAAGTTCGTGACTCCAACGCAACTACCAGAAGGAAAAGTTAGACCCAGAGTACTAGAAATCAGTATGGGCTAGTGAACAAGATAAACTAAACATGATTTAGGGACTGAGTGAGTTGATAATGGTCGACATCATGAGAATTTCAGATTTCATTTCGGCGATAACAGAATGAACAATAGAAGAAGATTCATGAGAAATTCAGAGAATGGTCATTCAGGGAGATGCTCCCTAAAGCAAGAAATGTGAGCAAAGTTCAACTTAAGGGATTGTATGTGCCAGTTATACTAAGTGTCACCCTCGCGAGTAAGGAAATTTATTATCCTTGGTACAGAAGGATTATCGCAAGGTGAATAAGGGTCATCGATGATGTGAAAAGACGCCAAAGATGAAGAGGTAAAACATCTATACGTATATCATCGTAGCACTAAATCATAGTACTCCCCAAGGGGGGGGGGGGGATATGGAGTAATGTGGCATTAAGTGGGATGATATTGCACTTATTCAAATCCTACAGATATGCTACGATTCCATAACATTATGCAAGCATGACGTTAAGGAGAGGAAGTAAGGGTTCCAGCCCGGGATGTCTTTAATAAATAAGGAGCCCGTGCGAGAGGTAAGTTAAGACAAAAAGAATAACCAAAAAAAATTACTCGGGGTATTAATGTGAGAATGGGCCAACGAGTAATTAGTAGTTGATTCAAGAAGAGCCTGGTTATGGCTAGACAAGAGGATATAGACAAATCAACAAAACAATGCAAGATAAATATAGTGAACCCCAACATGGGGAATTCAGCCTCATATTTATGACATTGTAATATTTGAGATATATTCATATAGGAGTTGGGGAAGTTAAAAAGGTACCGTATGAGTGTTACAGAAATAAAAGAGAATGCCACTGGGAAGACTGTCAAAATATCAGTTCAGAAGCAACCCTACAAGCACAAGGGCATGGAGTAACTAGGGATAATTATTGGCAAGGAAGGACATCAAAAGGTCCGTCGAGTATACAATGTAAGAAGCTCACAGCTTCACAAGAGTTAGAGGGTCCTCCCTAAGTACTACAATGAAAGACTAGCTGAGAAAATAAGGAAGGAGGCTTCAACCTAAACATAGTAACTTGAGGAAGAAATGGTCATGTAAAAACAGTCTCACTACAACATTGTATGCACTCCATAAGAGAGTGTACCGTGGCTAATGAACGGGAAGTAAAATCCAAAGTGATATTCGAGATCATATGAGTTGCACGAAAACTCTGGTATGCGTGGGAACTAAGATAAGCTAATTATGTACGCAACAAGTGGCAGAACGACCAGGAGAAGTAATAGCTTACGTTTAAGGAAAGCTGAGAAGGAATGGAAGAAATTATTCGATCAATGATCCAGAGTTAGTTATGTTATGAACGCACTTAAGGTTTCAGAGCATTATCCATGCAACATATATGTTGACAATCATACAGCCATAGAAGACTCCGGTATAAGTTAAAAGAAAGAATTGAGTCCAAGTCATAGACAAAGGATTGAATTGTTAGATGATTGTATCATGGATATTTCATAGTGCACGTGAAAGGATAAAGTAATAACTAATACCATGAGCCACAAATCGGAAGATAACTTAAGCCTACATAAAGGTTGATTAGGGGGAGGAAGAAACAAAAGAGTTACATCAACTAAGTAAATCAGGAGTCTGATTATTGGACCCAGAAAATTATAGACATCATGATTGAGAACATTGCAGGATCACTCTTAATATAAGAGGTACAAGAGAGAAGTACAATAGCCATATTTTATAACGGCTCTACGATAAAGCCAGTTAGAAAAGTACCAGCCTCATAAGAAGTTAGTATGAAGCTCCCATCGGGTTGTGCATGCACCAGAGTTGCAAGTATTATAATAGATCTTCAATTTATGGACGTGAATTATACCTATGTAGAAGGGAGGTCATGAAAGAGATAGAAGATACGATGCAAGATTTTAAAGTAGTAAGGTAAAAGTGAACAACGTACGAGATACTCAAATGCAGAAGGTTATTGAATAGTCCATACCTCAGATAGAGGGCTAGAAGCACTGAGATTCAGTACCCAGGAATGATAGAGACGTCATTGGTGGCATATCTTCCAGCCTATGGTTTCTAGGTATCGAGAGGCCTAGTCAAGAGAGTAAAGAAGAGTTAGACGCGATGTGATGTCTCGCTTGATATTCCAGAATAACACAAGGAAATTTATGGTGCAAGTAAGTTGAAGGAAAGTTGCGAGTAATATAAATAGATATGTGTAGGTCGCAAGCTAAAGTATGGTAAAACGACAAGGTTTTTAGAAGACATGAGTAAGGATAATAATAGGCAAGTAAGAAGGTGACGAGAAGGGATAAGTCCTCGGGATTAAGCCCATGAGAACAAGAATTATAGAAAGCTTAGTATAGCCTGAATATACTTAAAGGAGTCTAAGACTAGTAGAATTTAAAAGAGATGGAATGCTGCCCTGGTAGTAGAATAAGGGTGTAATTGTGAAAGATAAAGGATGGCGTTTAGGCCTTCGATTAAGTAATGATTTGAAGAAAGAAAAAAGGGATTTCATGAATTATATGGGATGAAAATACCCACGTAAAGTGAATCACATTGGAATGCTATGAAATACGATTATGGAAGAATAGTATCGCCCCAGGTGGATCAGAAAAATCACTTCAAATGTTCCACGATGCAACGTAAGCCCTAGTGGCAACGTATTACGTAAGAAGTTTCAAGTTATCAGTGGTGGATTGTAGATCAACATTGAGGTGAATCAATAATGGAGAGATAAAAGTTACAAAGTATGAGATGAGGTTGGGCCATCAGTCTTAAGATGAACAATAATGAAGAAGCGTTAAAGGACTTAGATTTATACATATGGGGTAAGCAACGAACGTAACCTGGAGTTTGGTAGCAGACCTCAGTAACGATAAATAGAGGTAAGAGTTATGGTATATTATGACCTACTTAGATGCAGTAAAGTCATGCGGATAGATAACCGGGCCTATGAAATAAGATATAGCAATATCCGTATGTCCAACAAAGTACCGAGCGAAGAACTTCAGTATACCTATAGATGCCCAGAGGGACATCTTATTAAGCTCTGTATATGTTCACAACATGAGGCCCAGGGATTGGCTAAAAGGTGGAAGAAAAAGGAGAGAAGAGTCACATAGGCGCACTTACAAAGTCAGAGTCGTACAAGCAGCATGATAAAAGATAGCAACAATTACAACATTGGAAGAATTCCGACCACGAATCGTGGTGTAAGAAAGAGGCCTAAAAAGGGGAATGCCCTGGCCTTTGGGATTCATTCATAGAACAGTTACCTAGATGGCAAGAGGAGTACTAAAGTATTTGCAAGAGCTATGGATTGTGAGAATGATAAGTGCATCAGTCAACATTCGAGGACGAATGTTCCGGGGGAGGGGGGGGGGGAGATAATGTTACACCCCATATTTGGTTTTTGTACGTGAAAGTACATCATAAAGAAATTGATGAAAGCTCGAAAATGAGATATTACATTCCGTATTTTCATACGTTAAAGTTTCGTCGTAAGTTAATCGACGTAAGTTCGGGAATGAGATTTATTTTGGGATTATAAGTATTATGCTATTTCAAACAAGTGACAGGTAAATTCGTGAAGGTGAGAGGGTAAGCGAATCGAAGGAAATAAGTTTTCATCGAAGTTTGACATTTTGAGAAAAAATACGGTTCGAACTATAATACCCGATATTTATGGACTAGTGCCATACAAGGTACCACATGACCATGATAGTATGGTACATAAAGTGTGTCAAGTGAGTAGTATTTTAAGTAATTTGAGATAATTCTTAATTATGTAGGTAATTGGTTAAATATTTGATTAGTGATTAAGGAGTAAATGAATGGTTAATTAAGGTCTCTGGATAAAGACCAAGGAATCAAACGTGGCAGCAATACCTTGTCCAAATTATGACTCTTATATTATGAGTGAAAAGGTGGCATATTTGTGTAATAAGTGGCTTAGTCATACCATTTTAAGCCTAACACCTCTCTAATTCAAAAGAAGGGTCTTATATCAAAGTAGGCAACAGACAAGAATTCAAGAATTCAAGAATTGAAGAATTCAAGCAAAATACCTTATCATTTTAGCAACGTGAAGCGACTTTAATCTTTCATACAAAAACTATGTAATGTTATAGCAAGGGGACTTTTGAGATTCTAAGGGAGTACAGTCCAATCTTTCTCAAAGAATATCATATGGATTCTCCCCTTCCTCGATCCGCCGTTATGTGATTTATCACAATTGACGTGTGTTAGAGGGATTGTCAAGAGAACCGACTCAGGTATGTTAAGGCTAAGCCCTTCCTTCATTTTGGCATGATTTCGTAATTACATGTGTTTGATAACGAGGCACAAAGAGAAGTTCATACTCCCAAATTTATATACATTATCCTAGTCTCATAAGTTACAGTATTCTCCCTTATCGGGACTTTATATTCAATTGAGTATTGTCTTCTTCCAGTCAAGAGAGCAGAGGGTATATATATACACAGTATTACAGTATTTTCACCACCATCAAGCTATAATCGATGGGCAGGCCCTTATTAGGCAACCTCTGATCAAATGGTAAGTTATATACCGAGCTTACTGTGGCCGAGCACCTATGAGCGAGCCTAGTTGGCCGAGATACAGAGCCTAGTATGGCCGTGCGCCTATGAGAGAGCCTACTGCGGCAGAGCAGTTATATATATACCGAGCCTTCTATGGCCGGACATCTATTTTACTTACTATATTGAGAGAGTTGAGTTAGTATCAGCAGGTGAGTATATCTTTAAATTATCTTTGACTCCCAGTTACTTTCAATTATTATATTATCAGTTCAGTTTCAACTTTCAGTATATTGCCTTACATACTCGTCCCTTTTCTGGGGGCGCTGCATTTCATCCGTGCAGGTTCAGACAGACAGACGGGTAAACCTCCTCATTAGGTGTTGCCCGAGTTCGACTTGATCGATAAGCTCTATGCCCTTCGAAGTTGCCGGGTCTAGAGCTTTATGTACATCTTGTGTATATATGTATATATGCTATGAGTAGGTCGGGGCCCTGTTCCGATCACAGTATATCCATCAGTAGAGGCTTGTAGACGTATCATGTTAGTTAGTGCAGTATGTTGGGCTTGTAGACCTTTTACGTATATTTTGTTGGTTTGCCAGTTGTAGTAGTAATGACGGCTTTGTCGGCCCAGCTTTATATTGATGTTTAGTCAGCATTCGCAATTATCTTGCAATGTGGCCCATGGCCAAAGTATGACACTATATATTCAGAGTCCCTTAGTCGCAAGTTGGTACGCGAGGATAGGTGAGGCGCCGGGTACCGGTCTCGCCCTAGGTTCGGGGCGTGACAATGATGATACCGAAAGTATGAGCGGATCTGAAAGCAAAGGAGGCCTCGAGGGCGAAGATGATGCTCGTGGAGAGGACTAAGTCCTTTAGTATTTTTCGTGTTTTCTTTTAAGACCGTTTTGGTTTTTTGTAGAGAAACTTGATCGGGCCATGGTGCCCTTGTAAATAATTTTTGATACATATATATAAAACTTTTTTCCTCCTATGGCTTCTGAATCTTTCACCTTTTTTGTTAATTTATACAAAGGTCAAAAGTGCCTTAGCATGGAATCATTATTTGAAGGTCCAAGATTGAGATAGTAAGGACCGATAGTAAGTACTGCACTCGGCCGTTTCTTATAGGTAGTCCCCGAGTGAATGTTCGAACTCGAACTGAGGTGGCTCTTAGGCTTGATAAATAGATGTCAAGTGAAATGATTTTCTCAAACTTGAAGCAAAGTAGCCCTTAGGCTTGATACATAGTCCTCGAGTGAGAATGGTTTACTCGAACTTGAGTTAAGGTAGCCCTTAGGCTTTTATAGTCGAGTGAGAATGATTTTTCAAACTCGAATTAAGGTAGCCCTTAGGCTTTACAGTCGAGTGAGAATGATTTCTCGAACTCGAATTAAGGTAGCCTTTAGGCTTTATAGTCGAGTGAGAATGATTTCTCACACTCGAATTATGGTAGACCTTAGGCTTTACAGTCGACTGAGAATGATTTCTCACACTCGAATTATGGTAGACCTTAGGCTTTATACTTAGTCCCCGATTCGGGGTAGTAGTTTGAACTTGACTCAAGGTAGCCCTTGGGATTTGTAGTCGAGTGAGAATTTTCTCGAACTCGAAGCAACATAGCCCTTAGGCTTTACACGTAGTCCCCGATTTGGGGTAATAGTTCAAACTTGAATCAAGGTAGCCCTTGGGCTTTGTAGTCGAGTGAGAATTTGCTCGAACTCGAAGCAACGTAGCCCTTAGGCTTTATACGTAGTCCCCGATTCGGGGTAATAGTTTGAACTTGAATCAAGGTAGCCCTTGGGCTTTGTAGTCGAGTGAGAATGATTTCTCGAACTCGAATTTAGGTAGCCCTCAGGATTTATATAATTTGATCTCGTTGATTTTTCGGATGACAGTCCCTAATTTATGGGGGTAATCATTCGAACTCCGGTCATGGTTGGCTCTTAAGCCTGATTGCATAATAGATCGAGAATATGAAGTAGAAGAACCTTTTTGAGGTATGAGATATCGATAAAGAGGAAATTTCTCTTTATAGGTCATTATACATGCGTACATGTTTTGTGCTAGGGCTCTAGAAAACTATGCGGGCATGGTTCGTTTGACCATTTGGCCCTTACAAATTTTTTCTATCGAGACCCTGTTGCCATGAAGTAACGAGCTTGCCCGAACTTGATATTCGAGGGCATTGCCCCCCAGTATTCGAGGTTGATTGTAAAGAGGTCTCGGATACTATTGCATTGTTCTAAGTTAGCACGATTAATCGTTGCCTCATTAAAAACCTCGCTGGAAAACCCATTTGGGATAAAACCGGTCTAAGGGAAAAAGAGTGAAACGCGTGCTTTCAGACCTAAAGGCTTCGTGTTGAAGAATCCATCCTTGTTTCTGCTCGAACACTTGCAAGGGTTAGTTTCGAAGTACAAATGAACATAGGAGGGTCGTAGGCTTCGTGTTGAAGAATCCATCCTTGTTTCTGCTCGAACACCTGCAAGGGTTAGTTTCGAAGTACAAATGAACATAGGAGGGTCGTACCTTAGCAGTAGTATCGTTTTAGGTGCGATACGTTCCAATTGCTCGATAGTTGTTTGCCATTTATCATACCGAGCTTATAGGATCCTTTTTCGGTGATTTCGAGACCCTGATATGGTCATTCCTAGTTCGGACTATGGGTATTTAACGGGCGGGCTGGGACGGGCTGGACACAAAAAAAATTAGCCCGTCCGTTTAATGTTGCGGGTTGTTAGCGGGCTGTACTTTTTCGGGGTTTTTTTTGTCCGTCTGGGTTTGGGCTTAGCGGGTTGTTAACGGGCTGTGGTTTTTTTTTTTAAAGTAAATTTTGTTTTTCTTATTCAATGTTATTGATACTTAAGTGTTTGCAAACTTTTAAAGCTTAAAATTAAACTTTGAAGTAAGAGAAATTCTATAAGAAAGACTGGCGAACAAATAACGTATATATGTCTGATATTGTCCAAAAAGCCTAAAGATATCGGCTCTACAAGTACTTCTAGGAATACCTTTAAACAAAGGGTTATAAATTCTTTGAATATAAGTAATAAGATATGGCGAAGCAGCAAAGCGAAAAGGTAAACAACCTAAAATAATCATTTTAGCTAATTCTTCCCGATCTTTCTTAATATCGTATTTACTCATTAACCCTCCAGTACCCGGGTTAAGTTTTTTTTTACCCATCTTCCTCATCTACTCCCCAATCAAGAGGGTGGTTGTCTACCATATGCCTACAAAGTTGACCCGTTCCCCCTCCCTTACCAGTCTCATATTTATAAATATCCATACAAATTCTACATCTTACATAATTTTTATCTTCTTCTAGTATGTCAAAAAAATTCCAACACTTACTTCTTAATCTTCGATTCTTCTTAATAGGGATGGGAGGCCTACTTGTATTACCACAACTTCCACCCCTAATATTTTGAGTTTGACTAGCATTACCAGGTGTAGCTGGTGGTGTTTCAAGATTATTAGGTGATGGAAATGGAATATCATCTAAATCATCATCTAAATCATCATCTATACCATAATTTTCTTGAAGTCCCTCATAATCTACATTTAAATTTTCACGTGAACTTTCAGAAATATATGTAAAGCTACTAGAAGAACAAGCACTACCTCTTGATCTTTTGGAAATTTTCTTACTACCACCTCTACTAGTGCACGCTTTTTTGGCTGCACTAAATATATCCATTATGTAAATTAAATTAATAATTATAAATAATAAAATAAATGTACACCAAAGAAGAGAAAGATATAGAACGAGTGTACCGGAATTCCGGATGCCGCACTAAATTTGATATAAAAAACCAAACTTCAATTGATAGATCGATACTTGATAGTTGATACCACACTTCACTTGAATACTTGATATTTGATAATAATAATAATTTTGTAATGGCTAAACTAAATATTTGATGAAACTTGAAATAATAAGTAATTGAAAATTTAAGAACAATAATCAATAATATCAAGAGAGAATTAGAGTAGTAAGAGAGTGAATTGTGAGGAAAAATGAAGAAGAAGGGGGGCTATTTTTAGTTTTTAAAAGGTTAAAATTATAATTTATCAAATACTAGGGGTGTGATGGCTATTTTCTTAAGGGGGTAGGCCGAAACGGCCATTTTTGTAAAAAAGGGCCGTTGGCCAACGGTCAAAAAATTTAAAAAAAAATGTTAAAAATCAGACTGAACCGGGCTGTAGCCCGTTAACAACCCGTTAACGGGCTTAGCGGGTTCCGGTGCACCGGTATCAAAAAATTATTCGTTTGAAACTCACTCCCCGCCCAACCCGTCCCAGCCCGCCCCCCACGTTACAATACCGGGCTGACCCGGGCTGAACCGATTTGTAAACAGGTCAGCCCGGTCCGATTAATAGGTATAGTTCGGACCCAGTTTCCCTTCATTTGGATTTCGAGTGTTGAGGGTGACTTTTCTTAGCACCAAGTCCCCGAAGTTAAAATGTCGAAGATTGGTTCTTCGATTGCAGTACCTTTCGATCCGCTATTTTTGGGTGGCCAATCGGACGAGAGCTGCTTCTCGTCTTTCGTCTGCATTCGATCTTCTCGGACTTCAAAAGTCCCGTTAACTTGGTTTACCACGAGGAGGTAATCACACTTAGCCTCTACGACTTCCGCTCCCAAGCTTCTAGCTAGCTCAAGACCTGTAATTATGTCCTCATACTCGGCCTCATTGTTAGTCAATTTTGTAGTTCTGATAGACTGTCTAACTACATTACTTGTGGGTGATTTTAGTACGATGCCTAGTCCGAACACCTTCGCGTTCGAGGCACCATCCGTAAAGAGGGTCCAGACTTCCGAAGAGGTACCCGATTTTATTAGTAGTTCTTTTTCAATCTCGGGTATGAAGGCCGGCGTAAAGTCAGCCAAGATTTGAGATTTTATGGCAGTTCGGGGTCGATACTCAATATCGTACCCACTGATTTCTATGGCCCATTTGGCCAATCGACCCGAAAGCTCGGGTTTGTGCGAAATATTTCGAAGAGGATAAGTTGTTACAACACTTATTTGATGACACTGGAAATATGGTTTTAATTTCCTAAAGGCGCTTATTAAAGCAAGCGCTAATTTTTCTAAGTGTGGATATCTAATTTCGGCCTCGCCTAAGGTCCGACTAACATAATAAATTGGGAATTACGTACCTTGTTCTTCTCGAACCAGGACTCCACTTACCGCTATCTCCGGGACAGCTAAGTACAGGTGTTACACCCTGTGCGTTCCTAGGTGACATAATGAATATGATACTTGTTAATCATGATTTAAATGATTTTAAAGTCATAATATGGCTATATAAGATGTTTGGATAGAAAATGTGAAGTTTGGGAAAATCGGATTAAAGTTGCGGAAAAACCGACTAAGGATTTGCCTTGTAGCAGAGCTTTTTGAGAAATACATTTCGTATGCTATATTAGTTCTATTTGGGACATATTATATACCAAATTGAAGGTCTTGGAATGTAGTTTCCAATGCTCTTAACCGTTCGTTCATACGATACCCGGATAAAGAGTTATAAGCGTTTTAAGAAGGACCAATGCTAGGGTGCCAAGTAGCACCTTTTGACTTTTCAAACAAAATGGATATTTATATCCTTATCTCGTTTCTTTTTTCAATTTTGCGGAAGACACAACCAAATAAGACCCCTAACTTTACTCTTAAGCTCTCTGCAAGAGCTTCAAATAAGATTATCATCCTGGGCACGGAATCAAGAAACAATAGCATTAAAACGATCCCTACGACGTAAGTATTGCTATATCGCCTCTCTTTTTCTTTGTAGTTTGAGTTTTGGAAGGCACTTCATAGTTAGTAAAACGTGTACTTTCTGTATTTAAGTATTTAAATATCAAGGAAGGCTGATAAATTCATTTCCTAATAGTTAGAACTCACGGGACGGTAATCGGAAGCCGTGAGTTCGAGTTATTCACTTGTAGCAGACGATTTTGTAGATTATTTTGTGTTGCTGTTGAGTTGCGTATTTTACTACTGTTTTGTGGAGTTTTGGAGGAGTAATGTTGTGGATAAATACCACATAAATGCAGGGTGGTGGGCTGGTCGTTCGTCGTAACATTTCGGGCCGCTTGACACTACTACGGTGGTCGTTTTGTGTATGAAGAGATTGGGGTGTGTTGGATTGTTTTGTAATATTTTGTGGTGTATATAAGGTTGGAAAATAATTTATACATGTTGATATTGTTGTATTTGGTATTATCTTAAATTTGAAGGAAGTAAGGATTATATGGGAGATGCTACCCGTTTTAATACAAAATAAGCTTGTCGTTCGTTGTGCGATAGTTGTACCTTTCGTAACTTAACGATAGTATTATTATTGTTGTTGTAGATTAAGGTACGAAGAGGCGAGTTCAACTTGGTGATTGGAAATATTGTGATAAGGTATGTTAAGGCTATCCCTTCTTTCCTTTTTGGCATGATCCATATGATGCAAGAAATGAGCAAGTACGCAACTTTCACAAATAATTCTATTCCTAGAAGTACTAGGGTTGCCTATGTTCTTGATTCCCCATATGTCCTACTATCATATCGTCTAATCATGGGTCTCATGACATTCCGAGAGATCTTATTGACTTACTTCATTATGCATTGCATCCATTTATACATGTATACTGACCCATGACCAGATGGCTTTATATACGCGTATAGTATATGTATATGGGTTATGAGGAAAGGTTATGGCGTTATATACGCACCACCACCTGATCAGCTGGTATACAGTTATGATTTCACCCACAGAGGCTGAGATGATATGATGGAATGCCCTCAGAGGCTTGATGATGTTATGTACGCATATACCTATGCACGATATGACATTTATATGCATATGCATGACATTATAAATGTTTCATGATTCACAGATCTATTCAGACTTACAAGTTGAGTCCTTTACTCCATGTTTCTTTCATGTCTATTATATACTAATTTTTATGCCTTACATACTCGGTACATTATTCGTACTGACGCCCCTATTGCCTGGGGGCCTGTGTTTCATGCCCGTAGGTGCAGGTAGACAGGCTGACGGTCCCCCATATTAGGATACTTGCTCAGCGAGAGTTGGTGTGCTCCATTTGATCCGTAGCTACTATTGAGTTTTGGTACGATACTTTTGTATACATATGAGTATGATGGGGCCCAGTCCCGTCATTTATACAGTTGTACACTCTATTAGAGGTCTGTAGACAGTCATGTATAGTTATATAGTATGTGGCCTTGTTGGCTTGCCCTACCGTACTCCGTATATATATATATATATATATATATATATATGTCTTTTTGGTGTGTTTGCCTACGTATGTTATTCATATGAATCAATAGTTTATTATTGACGTTATATATATATATATATATATATATATATATATATATATATATATATATATGTCTTTTTGGTGTGTTTGCCTACGTATGTTATTCATATGAATCAGTAGTTTATTTTCAGACGTTATGCATGACCTATACTTATTTCATGTTTATATCTTAGATGAATGCTTAGGGGTGTTCGATAGGTAGAACTCGGGCACTCGTCACGGCCCATCAGTTTGGGTCGTGACAAAAGTGATATCAGAGTAGTTCCATCCTATGGTTGTCTACAAACCGTGTCTAGTAGAGTTTTGTTTATGAGTGTATTGTGCACCACACTTATAAATAGGAGGCTGCATGACATATAGGACGTTACCTTCCTTTCTTATCTTAGATTGTGCGATATAAGAATTCAAGTTCCTAACGATACGTTATGTTTTTAGCGATGCCCAAGAAGGCTACAACGGCCCAGAAGGGCAAGTCAGTGGATGATAAGACTACAAATAGAGCACCACGAGTTACCAGGGCTCAGGGAGAGTCACATAATGAGACTCCATCTCAGACTTCACATACCCTACCCTCTCCGAAGGAGATCCGAGGGGCACCAGCTCCAGTGCCAGCCTCAGTACCCCCAGTTCCTCAGTCATATGCATCGGGTCAGGAGATGAGAGATGCTATTCAGCTATTGACTCGATTAGTGGACGCACAGGCTCGACGCCAGGAGGTAGGTATCGGCTATGCATATAGGTCCATCAGTTCGAGGGTTCGCGATTTCATTAATTTGGACTCCCGTATTCACTGGAGCAGATCCAAACGAGGAACCTCAGGTATTTATTGATAGGATGCAGAGAACTTTGAGGGTAATGAATGCCACTGTGACTGAGTCAGTTGAGCTAGCTTCCTATGGACTTCGAGATGTTACAGTTAATTGGTACGAGTCTTGGGAGTTGTCCAGAGGTGAGGATGCCCTTCCAGCAGTATGGCAGGACTTTACAGAGGTTTTTCTTCGTCATTATTTTCCACCAGAGCTTAGACGGGCCAGAGTTGATAAGTTCTTGACCCTTCGGCAGGGTAATACGAGTGTTCAGGAGTACAACCTTCAGTTTGATTCTTTGGCTAGGTATGCTCCCACTATTGTAGCTAAGATGGAGGATCTGGTTCACCGGTTCGTGATGGGGTTGGAGCCGTACCTGCTTAATGACTGTATGTCGGTCACACTTCATCCAGGCATTGATATTTCTCGTATTCAGGCATACGCGCAGGGTGTAGAGGAGCGTAAGCAGAAGTAGAGGGCTGATCGTGAGCATGATGGGGGCCAGAGTAAGAGAGCGAGATCTTCAGGTCCTTCTGTTGAGTTTCGAGGTGGTCAGAGACAGCAGTACCCCAGGTATCCAGCCCAGCCATCGGCTAGTGCACCCCCTCAGTTTTTCGGTAGGAGATTTGATCTTTCCACATATTCAGGGCCCAGTCAGAGTTCCAGGGCCTCTAGTTTTCAGTACAGGGGTGAGTCAAGTCAGATGAGGCCACCCTTGCCACGATGTGCTCAGTGTGGTAAGCAGCATGCCGGGAAGTGCCTCGTGGGGTTGAGTGTTTGTTATACTTGTGGTTATCCAGGCCACGTTATGAGAGATTGTCCGACGAGAGGTCTTGCAGGTATAGTTCAGCCATCGGGATCTGTAGTTGGTTCGTCATCATCAATACGCCCCTTGGGAAAGGTTCATAGGCACCAACCGTTCGTGGTAGAGGCATAAGTGGAGCATCTAGCTCGAGCGGTCCTCAGAACCGTATCTATGCCTTAGCGGGTCGACTGGATCATGAGTCATCACCTGATGTTGTTACAGGTGTATTATCAGTCTCCTCATATGATGTATATGCATTGATTGATCCAGGTTCCACCTTATCGTACGTCACTTTGTTGGTTGCTAGTAACTTTGGGATAGAACCTGAGTTGATTAAACCTTTTGAGGTGTCTACACCTGTTGGGGATCCAGTGATAGCTAGACGGGTATATAGAGATTGTATAGTAGTAGTTCTTAGTCGTTTTACAGTAGCAGACATGACTGAGCTAGATATGGTAGAATTTGATGTTATAATGAGTATGTATTGGTTGGCTTCTTGTTATGCTAACGTTGATTATAGATCAAAGATGGTTCGATTCCAGTTTCCAGGGGAGCCAGTTCTAGAGTGGAAAGGTAATACTGCATCGCCGAGAGGTAGGTTTATTTCCTATCTCAAAGCAAGGAAGATCATCAGAAAGGGCTATATTTATCACTTAGTTCGAGTGTCAGAACCGGTGCTGAAGTCAATCTGTCCTTCAATGCCTGGAAACTCCACTCACAAGCATCAGTCCACTGAAACTTGGTTGCCTTCTGAGTCAACTTTGTCAATGGTGCTGAAAGGGAAGAAAACCCCTCTACAAATCTCCTGTAATAACCTGCCAAACCTAGGAAGCTACGAACCTCTATCGGTGTCGTGGGTCTAGGCCAAGTCATCACTGCCTCAATCTTCTGTGTATCGACCCATATACCCTCACCCGAAATAATATGACCAAGGAAGGCTATAGAATTCAACAAGAATTCACATTTAGAAAATTTTGCATACAACTTCCTTTCTTGTAGATTTCTGAGCACAGTATGCAAATGATCTGCATGATCAGCCTCTGAACAAGAATAAACCAAAATATCATCTATAAATATAATCATGAACAGATCTAGAAAGGGTCTGAACATACGGTTCATCAAGTCCATGAATACCGCTGGGGCATTGGTCAAACCGAACGACATAACACGAAACTCAAAGTGCCTGTATCTGGTCCTGAAGGCTATCTTCGGAATATCCTTCTCTCTAACCCTTACTTGATGGTACCCTGACCTCAAGTCTATCTTCGAGAAACACTTGGCACCCTGCAACTGATCAAATAAATCATCAATCCTCGGGAGCTGGTACTTATTCTTGATCATCGCCTTATTCAATTGTCTGTAATCAATACGCATCCGTAAGGAACCATCTTTCTTTCTCACAAATAACACAGGTGCTCCCCACGGTGATGTACTGGGTCTGATAAAGCCTTTTTCAAGCAAATTTCTCAGTTGTTCTTTCAACTCTCTCAGCTCTACATGTGACATTCTATAGGGATGAATAGATATCGGCTGAGTATCTGATAATGTGTCAATAGCAAACTCAATATCCCGCTATGGCGGTAGGCCTGGAAGCTCATCGGGAAACTCATTAACCACCGGGATAGATTGAAGGGTCTGTGACTATGCTTTCACACCATATACCTCCAGAAGGGACCGATGGTTATGCTAGATGCTTCGGGCGTTGGATTGGGTTGTGTATTGATGCAACATGGTAAGGTTATCGCTTACGCTTCTAAACAACTAAGAAACCACGCGAAGAATTACCTGACCCACGATTTAGAGTTAGCCGCGGTGATTCATGCACTAAAGATGTGGAGGCACTATTTTTATGGTATACATGTTGATATCTATACGGACCATAAGAGCCTTCAGTATATATTCAAGCAAAAGGAATTGAATTTACGTCAGTGGCGATGGTTGGAGCTACTAAAAGACTATGATGTTGATATTTTATACCATCCAGGAAAGGCGAATGTAGTAGCCAACGCCCTCAGCCATAGATCTATGGGTAGCTTATCATATTTACAGCCAGAGAAGAGTGATATATCTCATGAGATTCATCAGCTAGCTAATCTTGGAGTTCGACTACTAGATTCAGGTGGTACCAGAGTTACTATTCAGGACATGGCAACATCCTCTCTAGTAACTGAAGTGAAGGAACGCCGGTATGAAGATCCTGTGCTAGCTAACTACAGAAATACAACCCGTCAAAAGGAGAAGACACCATTGGAGATTATAGGAGATGGAGTCCTCAGATATCGAGATCGATTATGTGTTCCTAATGTGGCAGGGTTGCGCCAACAAGTTATTGTAGAAGCTCATTATTCTCGTTATTCTATTAATCCAAGAGCGACGAAGATGTATCATGATATCAGGAAAATATACTGGTGGGACGGAATGGAGAAGGATATAGCAGAGTTTGTTGCTCAGTGCCCTAATTGTCACCAGGTTAAGATTGAGCATCAGAAACCTGGTGGATTATTGTAGGCTATAGAGATTCCGACTTGGAAATGGGAGGTGATTAACATGAATTTCATCATAGGCTAACCTCGTACCCAGTGTAAGTTCGATTTTATATGGGTTATTATTGATAGACTTAGAAAATCAACCCATTTTCTGCATGTCAGGACTACGTATTCAGCAGAGGATTATGCAAGGATTTACATTAAGGAGATAATACGACTTCATGGTGTCCCTATATCTATTATCTGAGATAGAGGTGCTCAGTTTACAGCTAATTTCTGGAGGTCCTTCCAAAAAGGATTGGGGACTCAGGTAAGTCTTAGTACAATATTTCATCCCCGGATAGATGGTCAGGCTGAGCGTACTATTTAGACACTAGAGGATATGCTACGGGCTTGTGTGATGAACTTCAGGGGTAGCTGGTATGATCATCTTCCACTTATTGAGTTATCATATAATAATAGTTATCATCCCAGCATTCAGATGGCTCCATACGAAGCTCTTTATGGATGGAAGTGTAGGTCACCTATCGGATGGTTCGAGGTTGGGGAAACTAAGTTAGTAGGACCAGAGTTGGTACAACAGGCAGTTGAGAAGATTAAGCTTATACGGGAAAGGCTATTAGCAGCTCAGAGTCGTCAGAAGTCCTATGAAGATAATCGATGACGAGACTTGGATTTTCAGGTAGATGAATAGGTATTCCTAAAGGTATCACCGATGAAAGGCGTTATGAGATTCGGTAACAAAGGAAATCTTAGCCCTCGTTACATTAGACCTTAAAAGATTATACGCAGAGTAGGCCAAGTAGCATATGAGTTAGACTTGCCTTCCAAATTGGAGTCTGTACATCCAGTATTTCATGTGTCTATGCTCCGTAGGTGTATTGGAGATCCCTCTAAAGTCATTCCAGTTGACTATGTTCATGTTACAGAGCAACTATCATATGAGGAAGCTCCCATTGCTATACTAGATAGACAAGTTCGGAGATTAAGAACTAAGGATATAACTTCGGTTAAAGTACTTTGAATTAACAATAATGTGGAGGAGATGACTTGGAAAGCTGAAGAAGAAATGAAGACTAGGTATCCCCACTTGTTTTCACTTCCGGAGGAGGATCAGACTGATACATCACAGCCTTTAGGTACGTATATGGTACTTGATTCTTATGTTAGTTATTGTTATTGGTCGTGTAAGTAAGGCCATTGGTGTTATTGATGATTGTGGCCCTGTGTAGATTTGTATTGTTGGGTTTGCTGTGTGATATGTTGGTAGTAGTACAGTTACAGAGGAGACTCTGCCAAAATTTCTATAGATTTCTGGGAGTTTAACATTCGAGGATGAATGTTTTTAAGGTGGGAAGATTGTTACACCCTGTGCGTCCCAAGGTGACGTAATGAGTATGAGACTTGTTAATCATGATTTAAATGATTTTAAAGTCATAATATGGATATATATGATGTTTGGATAGAAAATATGAAGTTTGGGAAAAATCGGATTAAAGTTGCGGAAAAACCGACTAAGGATTTGCCTTGTAATAAAACCTTTTGAGAAATAAATTTTGTGTGCTATATGAGGTCCTTTTGGGACATATTATATACCAAATTGAAGGTCTTGGAATTTAGTTTCCAACTCTCTTAACCGTTTATTCATACGACACTTGGATAAAAAGTTATAAGCATTGGAAGAAGGACCAATGCTAGGGTGCCAAGTAGCACCTTTTGACTTTTCAAACAAAATGGATATTTATATCCTTATCTAGATTCTTTCTTCAATTTTCCAGAATACACAACCAAATAAGACCCCTAACTTTACTCTTAAGCTCTCTTCAAGAGCTTCAAACAAGATTATCATCCTGGGCACGGAATCAAGAAACGATAATATTAAAATGATCCATACGACGTAAGTATCGCTATATCGCCTCTCTTTTTCTTTGTAGTTTGAGTCTTGGAAGGTACTTCATAGTTATGAAAATGTGTAATTTCTGTATTTAAGTGTTTAAATATCAAGTAATGTTGATAAATTTATTTTCTAATAGTTAGAACTCACGGAACGGTGATCGGAAGCCGTGAGTTCGAGTTATTCACTTGTAGCGGACGGTTTTATGGATTGTTTTGTGTTGCTGTTGGGCTGCGTGTTTTACTACTATTTTGTAGATTTTTGGAGGAGTAAGGTTATGGAGAAACACCACATAAATATAGGGTGGTGGGCTGGTCGTTCATCGTAACATTTCGGGCCGCTTGACACTACTACGGTGGTCGTTTTGTGTATGAAGAGATTGGGGTGTGTTGGATTGTTTTGTAATATTTTGTGGTGTATATAAGGTTGGAAAATAATGTATACATGTTGATATTGTTGTGTTTGGTATTATCTTAAATTTGAAGGAAGTAAGGATTATATGGGAGATGTTGCCCGTTTTAATTCAAAATAAGCTTGTCGTTCGTTGTGCGATAGTTGTACCTTTCGTAACTTAATGATAGTATTATTATTGTTGTTGTAGATTAAGGTACGAAGAGGCGAGTTCAACTTGGTGACTGGAAAAATTGTGATAAGGTATGTTAAGGCTATCCCTTCTTTCCTTTTTGGCATGATTCATATGATGCAAGAAATGAGCAAGTACGCAACATTCACAAATAATTCTATTCCTAGAAGTACTAGGGTTGCCTATGTTCTTGATTCCCCATATGTCCTATTATCATATCGTCTGTTCATGGGTCTCATGAAATTCCGAGAGATCTTATTGACTTACTTCATTATGCATTGCATCTATTTATACATGTATACTGACCCATGACCAGATGGCTTTATATACGCGTATAGTATATGTATATGGGTTATGGGGAAAGGTTATGGCGTTATATATGCACCACCACCTGATCAGCTGGTATACAGTTATAATTTCTCCCACAGAGGCTGAGATGATATGATTGGATGCTCTCAGAGGCTTGATGATATTATGTACGCATATACCTATGCATGATATGACATTTATACGCATATGCATGACATTATAAATGTTTCATGATTCACAGATCTATTCAGACTTACAAGTTGAGTCCTTTACTCCATGTTTCTTTCATATCTATTATATACTAATTTTTATGCCTTATATACTCGGTACATTATTCGTACTGACGCCCCTATTGCATGAGGGCTTGCGTTGCATGCCCGCAGGTGCAGGTAGACAGGCTAACGGTCCCCCATCTTAGGATACTTTCTCAGCGAGAGTTGGTGTGCTCCATTTGATCAGGAGCTGCTATTGAGTTTTGGTACGATCCTTTTGTATACATATGGGTATGACGGGGCCCAGTCCCGTCCTTTATACAGTTGTACACTCTATTAGAGGTTTGTAGACAGTCATGTATAGTTATATAGTATGTGGCCTTGTCGGCTCGCCCTACCGTATATGTCTTTTGGGCATGTTTTCCCACGTATGTTGTTCATATGAATCAGTAGTTTATTTTCAGACGTTATGCATGACCTACACTTATTTTATATTTATATCTTAGACGAATGCTTAAGGTAGTTTGATAGGTAGAACTCAGGCACTCATCACGGCCCATCGGTTTGGGTCGTGACAACAGGTAAAGTTGTCCGTCCACTTTCGGGGTATGAAGCAGTGGCGGGCTTGATAAATACCGCTTTAGTTCCTCCAAAGCCTGCTGGCATTTTGGAGTCCATGCAAAGTTGCTCTTCTTCTTAAGTAGTGAGAAAAATTGGTGGCTCCTATCTGAGGATCTCTAAATGAATCGTCCTAGGGCGGCTATCTGTCCCGTTAGCCTCTGCACGACCTTCATATTATCCACTACCATGATATCCTCGATGACTTTGATTTTATCGGGGTTGTTCTCAATTCCCCGATTGGACACCATGAAACCAAAAAAATTGCCCGAACCAACCCAGAATGCATATTTTTTGGGGTTGAGCTTCATATTGTACCCCCTCGATATATCGAAAGTTTCCTGCAAATGCTTTAAATGGTCCTCTACTAGTAGGGACTTAACTAACATGTCATCAATATAAACTTCCATTGATTTTCCAATTTGTTTTTCAAACATTCGGTTTACTAGGCATTGATAAGTTACACCAGCATTTTATAGACCGAATGGAATTACGTTATAACAGTAAGTACCGTACCTAGTGATAAACGAGGTATTTTCCTAGTCCTACGGGTTCATCTATATCTGGTTGTACCCGGAGTAGGCATCGAGAAAACTGAGAGTCTCGTGGCCGGCCGTGGCATCGATCATACGATCGATATTAGGCAAAGGAAAAGAATCCTTAGGGCATGATTTATTCAAGTCTTTATAATCTAAACACATTCTAAGTTTGTTTCCCTTCTTAGGGACTATCACCACGTTTGCTAGCCATTCAGAGTATTTTACTTCTCAAATGGATCCTATTTTAAGAAGTTGGGTTACCTCGTCCTTGATGAAGGCATATTTGACCTCGGACTAGGGCTTTCTTCTTTGCTTTACCGGATGGAATTTAGGGTCTAAGCTTAGTCTATGAGTGGTGATTTTCGGTGGGAACCTGTCATGTCAAGATGGGACCAAGCGAAACAATCCATGTTAGCTATAAGAAATTTAATAATCTTTTTCCTGACCTTGGGATTTAACCTCGTGCCCAGGTATGCCTTTCGCTCGGGCAGTTATTGGACTAGCATGATTTGATCCAGTTCTTCGACTGCTGATTTGGTAGCGTCGGAATCATCAGGAACCATGAAGGATCGAGGGATGCCATAATCATCATCTTCGTCAGTCTTCTGCTTCTCTAGTTGGGTCGAGGCTGACGTTTGTGATTTTTATTTGGTGTCATGTTTTTCCTTCAAACCTGATCCATTTATCGATGATAATGATGATATCACAATCACTTTATCGACGACAAACATTTCCTTTGCGGCCGGTTGCTCCCCGTAGACCATTTTGATTCTCTTTGGTGTTGGAAACTTTAGAACCTGGTGAAGGGTCGAGGGTAGTGCTCTCATATTGTGGGTCCATGGCCTCCCGAACAGGGCGTTATATCTCATGTCGCCCTCGATCACGTGGAACCTCATTTCTTGGATGGTCCCGGCCATGTTTATTGGCAAAATTACTTTGCCCTTAGTGGTTTCATATGCCATATTGAATCCGTTTAGTATCAGGGGTTGTGGGCACGATCTGGTCCTGTAGACCGAGTTGCTCTACGACTCTTGATCGAATGATGTTGGCCAAACTACCTGGATCAATTAACACACGCTTAACTTGAGTTTTATTCATAAGCATAGATATTACCAGTGCATCGTTATGGGGCTGCATAATTCCTTTCGCGTCTTCGTCACTAAAGGACAAGGTTCCTTTAGGTATATAATCCTGAGTTCGAGATCGCTTCTCTCTTATAATCGACATCTTAGTGCGTTTAAGCACCGGCCCCTGGGGGACATCGATCCCTCCGATGATCATAGGGATGATGTGTTTTGTGGATCTTCTTGTTCGTTTTGTCTATTGAACTCTCTATTTTTGAAATGATTCTTGGCCCGGTCACTTAAAAACTCTCGAAGGTGCCCATCATTGAATAACCGGGCTACCTCCTCTCTCAACTGCCTGCAATCTTCTGTTCTGTGGCCATGGGTGCCATGATACTTGCACATTTGATTTGGATTTATCTGGGCTGGATCGGACTGCAGAGGTTGAGGCCATTTAGTATCTTTGATGGGTCCGATAGCCGATATGATGGCAGATGCATCAATGTTGAAGTTATATTCTGATAACCGCGGTGCTTCCTTAGGCCTGGTATGCCTGTCGAATCTATTCTTGTTCATCAGCCCTCGAGACCCTTGGCCTCAATCACTTCTCCTTTCGCCTCGTACGGGGTTGTGTACCGGTTCACTACCCCTACGATCTCCGTTATACGGTCGGTATTGGTCCTTGTTCGACCTTGGTTCTCGGTCGGTGTCACTTTTAATAACGGACCCAGAACCCAACTGGTCGTCTTCAACTCTAATCTTTGATTGATATCGATTGTGTACATCGGCCCAGGTTGATCAAGTTCTGCTTCAACTGTCGTGAATCCATCGAGCTTCGTTCGTTCAGTCCTTGGGTGAAAGCTTGAACGGCCCAATCGTCCGTGACTGGTGGTAGATCCATTCGTTCCATTTGTAAACGAGATACGAACTCTCTTAGCATCTCATTATCTTTTTGCCTTACCTTGAAAAGGTTCGACTTCCTGGTCTCGACCTTTATGGCTCTGGCATGTGCTTTTACGAAAGAATGCAAGCATAGCAAAAGAATCGATAGAGTTAGGCTATAAATTATGATACCATATCATTGCTCCCTTTAACAGGGTTTTCTCGAACTTCTTTAATGATACGGATTCGATCTCGTCGTCTTCTAGATCGTTCCCTTTAATGATACATGTGTAAGAGGTGACATATTCGTTGGGGTCGGTCGTCCCATTATATTTACGAATTTCAGGCATGCGGAACTTTATGGGGATCGGTTTGGGAGCTACGCTCGGGGGGAAGGGGGGGTGTACGAATTTTTTGCAATCCAAGCCCTTCAATATTGGTGGTGCCCCCGGGATTTGATCAACCCCTGGAGTTATAAGTTTCTACTTTTTTTGTCGTTTGCTTCAATCCTCTTTTCTCCTGAGTCAATTCATTTTGTCAGTTCCTCGAGCATCCTAATAATTTCGGGATTAGTCCCCGATTCTTGTTCATTTGATCTTACTACAGATGGCCCCGTTTTGTGGGTGACTTCTCGGGGTGGACCGGGCTCGAGCCTGCTCGGTGTCTGAGTTTGGCTCTGCAACTGAGCTATCGCTACCTGTTGAGCTTGCAATATTTCGAAAATCATACGTAGGCTGATCCCGTCTTCTCCATCATTTTGGGTATTTCTAACTGCAGATCGAGTTCCACCATGAATGATATTTTCGGGGTCGGAACGTTGATTCGCCTCAATGGCCACATGTGAATTAACGTCAATTAGATCTATGGCCAGAGTTCCAACTGGGTCAACGAGTGGCCTTTCATCCCTGGGCGTCAGGTTGATATTCTCATCTTGAAGGCATATTCGTTGTCGATAGGTAGGGCCATTAATTAAGAGTTCGTCGTTTTAACCTGAAATCAAAGACACTTTCTAGAGCAAGTGTAAAATAGTGTGTTTTGCAGAGATTTGTACCAAATAACCACTATTATTCTTAGCCCCACGGTGGGCGCCAAACTGTTTAATCGAAAAACGGATAGAGTTGAATTTGCACGTAGTTTTAAGGATACGTGATATAAATTGATAAAAATCTGGAAAAATATATAAATGGATATTTAAATTAGTTATAAAAGAAAATATATACAAACTCAAATTGAATAAAGAGTGATTGATAAGAAAACAAGATGAATCAATATCAAAGCCCCAAAAGGACAATATTTGCTAGATGTTATGTAAATCTCACTGAATTTGAATGTGAATGAATAAAATCTCCCCTTTTACAGATAATAACCACTCTTAATATAGTGAGGGAATCCTACTTTGGATATAATTAAAAATACATAATGAGGATCTCATCATAGATTAATTAATAAGCTTTTCCTTGATTCAAGTCGTGATTTATACTGAGATTCTCTCCCCAAATGCGGTTATAACGGCTTTTTTGTTCTTTGGCTCGGTCTCGATCTTGGCCGGTCTCGGTATTGATCGGTCTCTGGGTCTCGAGCTCGATCTTGACTCGATCTCGGTAATGATTGGTCTCTGGGTCTCGAGCTCGACCTTCCAACTTCACATCATAGCTCGATATTATAATGACGAACCTCGGTCCATCATGCTCCAATCTTGATTAGTCACACGAAGGGCGAACTCGGTTTTGACCGTATACAATGTAAAGATTCAAGATTTTCGACAAAAGAAAGACGACGTGCAAAGATTAAGTCTAGATAAAACGGGAAAGGGACATATTTGCCCCTTTATGTTTTTTTCTTTTCGAAATGAATGTGTTATTAATGGGTTAGGTGGGTTTTAATTAGAAATGAGTCTTTTTTATCCAATCAAGGCTAGCCATGTATATTTTTTAAATTCAGATAAAGAATTTAACGGGTGGAGAGCAAATTTTATCCAAAAATATGAAGGTAGGAGTAGTTATACTAAAAAAAAATAAAACAAAAGGTAGATATAACTTATTTTCAATGGTAGAAGGGCAAATATTAAGAAATTGAAATGGACGTAGTTAGATATGATTGGCTCTATGTTTCAGCCATACAAAATCCAATTTTAAGTTACCAAACGGCTCAACCACTTGATTAGAAGACACTTTCTGATTTGGATGTTTCTAAATTCCCATTCGTGTTGGACCAAAAGGTATTAATAGACGATTCTTTATCATAAAGACTTTATGGGCCTTATAATTTTGATATGGGCCTTCTTGGTTTGATGTTTAACCCCACTGAAATATTTGTGACTTTCATCCTAATTTGTCTGTTTGCCTCCACCCAGCTAGCATTGCGGGTGAAGTGCACAAATAGCTCTTAAAGTGGATGGTTTTGAATCTTTGTCCCATGATTAGAACTTTAAGTTTAACAAGTGTTCGCCCTCGTTTACCTCATAGGCAATACTTTTAACTTTTAACCTTGAAGTGAGGCAAGCGGAGGTAAAAAGTTAAAAACTACCCCAAAAGTATCATATTTCTACATTTTTGTAGCATTCCAGTTAGGCTTTTTTACACGCTTGATCATTTTTTTTACTATTATTTAAAAAAAATAGCATAATTTATTGTTTATTCCATAAAGAGCACTTTTATTTTCATTATTAGCATATTATAAAAATTAAGCTCAACATTTAATAAGTTAACTGACTCACTAATCACAGGAAGTACTTTTTTTGTCCATCTCCATTCTCCCTTTTCCAACATTCATCTTCTTCACTCCATTTTTGAAAATTTGATGCATATGTGAATCACCTAAATTCAAGATGTATTGATTTATATGTCTTTTATATTTTGTATTCAAGTTCCACTTTAATTCAAAATATATTTTTATGTATATAAATATTGTATATTATTTGTGAAGTGTCATCTTATTTTAAGATGTATTTTTAATGTATATTTTAAATATATTTTATATGTCAAGTGCCATTTTAATTCAGGATGTATTATGTATATTTCTTTTGTATATTGATATGCCATCTTAATTAAATTTAAGATATATTTTTTATATATATTTCACATGTCTAAGTGTCATCTTAATTGAAAATATATTTTTTATGTATATCTTTTGTATATTTTATATGTGTTAATTCAATGTATACTTTTTATATATACGTTTTGTATATATATTAACATATATTATTATCTAAGTAAGATCTTTATGTTAAGAAAGGAAGAAAGAAGGAAGAGAAAACCTTAAGAAAGATAATTAAAAAGAAAACGAATGGAACAAATTTAGAAAATATATTGGCTTCGGTAGAAAACAAAATTAAGAAGATGAAGAAAAAGAAGAAAAACTAATAGATAAAGAGAAAAAAAAGCATGATTTTTGTACAGAGAATTATTGACTTTCCATTCAAATTGCTTATGTTTAGGGATTAATAATTAATATTCCTATTTTAATGGAACTGTGTGCTATAAATATAAATATTTTCCTGCCACAACTGTAATATTGAGTTTAATGCTAAGAATTTATTATATTTATTTTAAAATGTGACAGTTATGTAAAGTTCCCTTGCAGTTACCATACCTATGTTCGGGACTTCGAACTGACTACAAAAATCGCTTTTAGCCGGGCCCGAAATTATTTATATTCGATAGCCGTAAAAGTGTATAAAATTTATATATTTTTGTATATAATATATAAAAATATATATATATATAAAAGATATATTTTTTTGATAATTATTTTGAGAGCGGCTATACAACGACATTTTTCCATTGAACATTGACAAACAGAAAGCCCAGTCCATGAAAGCAAAAACCCTGAAGCCTAAAAGTCTCGGTTAATTTCTAGTCGATCCTTGAAAAGCGAAACATTCGATAAATTCAGAATTTTGCTTGTTAACAAAAAAATAGAACTTTCACTTTTTACGTTTATCTAGTGCATCACTTGATAAAAACCAACTCCTCCCTTTAGTTTTCGAATTTAAATAGTATAAAAAATCTAGATTTGAACTTATCTAAATTATTACACCATATATGCTGTCACGATCCCAAATTCTCTCCGTAGGAAGTCGTGATGACACCTAATCTCTAAGACTAGGTAAGCCTATCAATGCAGAATAATTATAAATATCTGAAATAAATAAACTACAATTCAAATAATTACAACTCCCAAAATCCGATAGAAATAAGTCACAAGTTTCTAAAAATTTATTCTCAATGTTTCTATGTATCAAGGTCTAAAGCAAAATAAGGAAGCAACATAAAATGATAGAAGGGGACTCCGGAGTCTGCGGACGCTAGCAGATATACCTCGAAGTCTCCGTGCGCAGGAAACTCACTAACGTCTAGACTGATAAGATGTACCTGGATCTGCACAAAAAAGATGTGCAAAAGCATAGTATGAGTACACCACAGCGGTATCCAGTAAGTGCCAAGTCTAACCTCGGTAGAGAAGTGACGAGGTCAAGTCAGGCCCTACTGGAGAATAGATAATGACATGAAAAAAAATATTTAAACAATTTAATAATATAAACTGATAATGGAATTGAATCAGGTAGTATGTCACATTTAATTACACCAAATAATGGCAAATAAATACCACATGGAAAACAAAATAGAATTTCTAGCAATTACGGCCATAAATCAATATCAACAAGGGCACTACCAGGGTACCGTCTCGTAATCCCAAATTATAATTTAATTCACAATATCTCATTTTCTTATCTCACCGCGGGAGCCTTCACAATTTATTTGAAAAAAAATATTTTTCCCGAAATAGCATCCCGCGTTTTAGCCATCCTTATCATACCGCACGACTTCTAGTAGTTCCCCCTACTAGCCACGCATATCAAGCCACTCTTATCTCACCGCATGCGTTTCAATACCCAAACCTTATACCACCGCATGCATATCAATATCACAATATATCACAATCTGCACCTCAGGTGCTCAAATAATTTAGCTTGCCAAAATAATTCAACAACAATATTTTTTCACAATAAAGAGCTCACGGCTCATGTCAAAATAATTGAACAATAATATTTTTCCACAATAAGAGCTCACGACTCATGTCAAAATAATTGAACAATAATATTTTTTCTCAATAAAGAGCTCACGGCTCATGTCAAAATAATTCAACAATAATATTTTTCCACAATAAAGAGCTCACGGCTCATGTCAAAATAATGCATTAATAATATATTTTCACAATAAAGAACTTACGGCTCATGTTAAAATAATTCAACAATAATATTCAGGAGTAAATAATTCAGAAAAATAATATTTCAAAATCTTTAATACGTTGCTTCAATATCAAGTTTAAAAATTTCAAATACTTCATATTAATAATATTTAATTTAAAGAAAATCAATCTTCAAATAATGCACAGAATAAAAGAAACCAAGTTCCAACTAAAACAATAAAATAATTAGCAGAAAAAGGTCAAGCAAATTTAAAATATAAACATTAAATCAATAATGAAGAATATAACAAAATGAAATAATTTAATTAATGCGCAAAAGTGATCTACACAATTTAAATATAATCTTTCATATTTAGCCCGTGTACACACTCGTCACCTCGTGTACACGACTTTTCACATATTATAATTATCAATCCTAGGTGGAATTTTTCTCACACAAGGTTAGACAAGTCACTTACCTCGACTTGCTCCAATTTAACCAAGTATTATGCTTTTTTCTCGATTTTCCGACTCCGATCGACTCGTATCTAGTCATAATTAATTCGATACAGTCAACATAAATTATAGTAATCAATTTCATAAGAAAATATTATATTTTCAATAAAATCCGAAATTAGCTCAAAATTTGCCCGTGGGGCCCACATCTCGGAATCCGGCGAAACTTACAAAATCCGACAACCCATTCAATTACGAGTCCACCCATACCAATTTTACCAAAATTCGATAACAACTCGACCTCCAAATCTTAAATTTTCGTTTTTGGAAGATTTTGCAAAAATCTTGATTTTTCTTCCATAAATTCACGGATTCATGATGTAAATGAGCATGGAATCATGAAATATAATCAATATAGGATAAGGAACACTTACCCCAATGTTTTCCCGTGAAAATCACCCAAATATCGCTCAAGAACCGTGCTCCAAAAATTCAAAACGAAATGAATGAAATGACCATTTTTGGTCCTTAAGTTTCTGCCAATCCGTCACTAAAAGTCCATTTTTCGTCACTAAAAGTCCACCAGAAACTGCTCTACCAGCCTCACTTCAATCTATCATAACGTTATGTACGAATGTACAAATAATGAATAGTTTAACTTTCTGGAAACTAGAATCAAACGACTACAATTTTCATGTTTTTAAAATTTTCCGATTCCTTATGAATTTCGAGATATAAGCTTCCAAAGTCGGCTCCATACATCAGAAATTTCTGGCAAAACTGCTCTACCAGCCTTCATTCAACTCATCATAACTTTCTGTACCAATATCCAAAGAATGAATGGTTTAACTCTATGGAAACTAGAATCAAAGGGTTACAACTTTCATGTTTTGAAAATTTTCTTATTCCTTATAGATTGTGAGATATAAGCTTCCAAATTTGGCTCCACGCAACAGAAATTTCTGCAACAGAAATTTCCAGTAGCCTTCTTTGTCCGAAATCCATTCTGTTTACCTTCCGAAATCCGCCCGAGACCCTCGGGACCTTAACCAATTATACCAACATATCCCAAAATAAAATACGAACTTATTCGAGGCTTCAAGACACATCAAACAACATCAAAACGGCTAATCGCACCTCAAATTAAAATCTATGAACTTTGAACTTTCAAATTCTATATCTTGTGCCGAAACACATCAAATCAATTCGGAATGATTTAAAATTTTGCACACAAGTCATAAATGACATAACAGACCTATTTCAATTTTTAAAATCGGATTCCGACCTCGATATCAAAAAGTCAACCCCCCGGTAAAACTTCCCAAAAATTTAACTTTTGGCATTTCAAGCCTAATTCTACTACGGACTTCCAAATAAAATTCCGATCACGCTCCTAAGTCCAAAATTATCATACGGAACTGTTTGAATTATTAAAATTCTATTCCGGGGTCGTTTGCACATAATTTGACATCCGGTCACTATTTGAACTTAAATTTTTAATTTTTCATCAAAATTCCATATCTCGGGCTAGGGACATCGAAATTTGATTCCGGGCATATGCCTAAGTCCCAAATCACGATACGGACCTACCGGAATTATCAAAATATTGATCCGAGTCCGTTTGCTCAAAATGTTGACCAAAGTCAACTTAGTTGAGTTTTAAAGCTCTAATTCACTTTTTTTAGAAAACTTTTCGAAAATTTTTACGGACTGCGCACGCAAGTCGAGAAATAATAAATAGTGCTTTTTTGAGGTGTTAGAATACACAATTAGTTATTAAATATAAAGATAACATTTTGGGTCATCACATTCTCCACCTATAAAACAAACGTTCGTCCTCAGACGGAGTTAGAAAAAGTACCCGAGCTGGTGAATAAGTGTGGATAACGGCTGCGTATATCATGCTCAGTCTCCCAAGTCGCCTCCTCGACTGGATGACCCCTCCACTGAACTTCACGGAAGCAATGTTCTTTGACCTTAGCTTTCGAACCTACCTATCTAAAATAGCCACTGGTTCCTCAACATAAGATAGATCAGTGTCCAATTGACCCGAACTGAAGTCTAACACATAAGACGGGTCCCTGTGATATTTTCGAAGCATAGAAACATGGAATACCGGATGAACTGCAGAGAGACTAGGTGGTAGCACAAGTCTGTAAGCCACATTTCTAACTCTTTCAAGAATCTCAAAAGGCCCAATATACTTAGGGCTTAACTTGCCCTTCTTCCCAAACCTCATCTCACCCTTCATAGGCGAAACCCGGAGCAATACCCGCTCACCCACCATGAATGCAACATCACGAACCTTCCGATCCGCATAGCTCTTCTGTCTAGATTGGGCTGTACGAAGTCGATCCTGAATCATCTTAACCTTTTCCAGGGCATCCTGAACCAAGTCTGTACCTAATAGTCTAGCCTCGCCCGGTTCGAACCAACCCACTGGCGACCGGCACCGCCTACCATACAAGGCCTCATACGGAGCCATCTGAATGCTTGAATGATAACTGTTGTTGTAAGAAAACTCCGCAAGTGGTAAGAACTGATCCCAAGCACCCCCAAAATCTATCACACACGCACGAAGCATATCCTCCAGTATTTGAATAGTGCGTTCGGACTGCCCGTCCGTCTGAGGGTGAAATGATGTACTCAACTCTACTTGAGTACCCAACTCACGTTGTACTGCCCTCCAAAATCGTGAGGTAAACTGTGTACCCCGATCAAAGATGATAGATACCGGTACACCGTGAAGTCTAACAATATCGCGAATATATACCTGAGCTAGCTGCTCTGAAGAGTAAGTAGTAATCACAGGAATGAAATGAGCTGATTTGGTCAGCCTATCCACAATCACCCAAACTGCATCAAACTTCCGCTGAGTCCGTGGGAGCCCAACAACGAAATCCATAGTGATCCGCTCCCATTTCCATTCTAGAATCTCTAACTTCTGAAGTAATCCACCCGGTCGTTGATGCTCATATTTCACCGTTGACAATTTAGACACCGAGATACATACCCTACTATGTCTTTATTCATCCGCCTCCACTAATAGTATTGTCTCAAGTCCTGATACATCTTTGCAGCACTCGGATGAATGGAATACCGCGAACTGTGAGCCTCCTGGAGAATCAACTCACACAAACCGTCCACATTATGCACACATAGCCTGCCCTGCATCCGTAATACATCGTCATCTCCAATAGTGACTTCCTTGGCATCACCGTGCTAAACTGTATCCTTAAGGACAAGCAGATGGGGGTCATCATACTGACGTTCCTTGATACGATCATAAAGAGAAGGCTGAGAAACCACGCAAGCCAAAACTCGACTCGGCTTGGAAACATCCAGTCTAACAAACTGGTTGGCCAAGGCCTGAACATCCAAGGCTAAGGGCCTCTCTGCTACCGGTAAATATGCTAAGCTGCCCAAACTCTCCGCCTTACGACTCAAGGCATCGGCCACACAAATACATTTGAATATACTGAATATAAAATGGCGAATACAAGAAATACAAACATTGAATCTAATGAATACAACAGTAAAAAAAATATTGAAACACACTAAATAAAAAAGTTAAATACAACAGTTATATACAACTGAAAAATTATTCTAATTAATTGGGTTGATAATGAGACATGTTAGAATTAATTTTGTTGAATTATATTAGGAGTGTATCACACTAATTGATATTATTTTAGTTATTAGACAGCTGGACATACCTATTTTAAAGGTGATTGCCGTTACTGTATTCATGAATACATGGTGCGAATACATGTGAATACGTGCGCGTACAGCTGGACTGTCCTGATTTTAGGCGCTTTTTGCTGCTGTATTCATTAATATAATAGAACGAATACAACGAATACACTACCGTAACAACTGAATAGTAGTTATAGGAAGTAATTATGTACATAATAGCTATAGGAAGTTAATAGCCACTAAATAATAGTGATTTCTGAAAATTCCTCTTTAAAAACACTACTCTTCATTATCACGACCCAACCGATCGTTTCGCTTTCTATATCACCGATCCCCAAAATAAGACTCTCCGTATGTACTTTAATATTTTATGACTTGCGGGGATGGCTAGTTCAAAATTTGGAAGAGTTCGGGTTGAATCAGAACACTTTGTTCCTTGGTTTGGCTTTAAAAAGGTTAAGTTTAACTTTGGTAAACATTTCGAGTAAACGACCTTGGAATCGGGATTTTATGGTTCCAATAGGTTAGTATGATGATTTCGGACTTGGGCGTATGTTCAGATCGGGTTTTGGATGACCCGGGAGCGTTTCGGCGCTTAATAGTGAAAGTTGGCACATTGGAGATATAGAATTTTTTAAAATTTGATTTGAAGTAGGATTTGGTATTATCGAGGTCCGTTTGGAATTTTGAGTTGGGGAATAATTCCGTATGGTGATTTAAAACTTACACGCAAAATTTGGTGTTATTCTGAGTATTCTAAGTTTGATTCGGCGCGTTCGGAGCAAATTGGAAACTTGAAGTTTATAATTTAATTTAATTTAGATTTAGGTCATGATTCTTAGTTTCGTTGTTATTTTACGCGTTTCGAGAGTTTGAGCGGGTCCGTATTATATTTATGGACTTGTTGGTGCATTTGGACGGGGTCCCGAGGGGTTTGGGTGTGTTTCAGACCACCCGGAGCTGAGTTGGAAAAACCAGATTTTCCAGTTCTGGTTTCCTTCTTTGCGAACGCGGAAGGACCCTCGCGTTCACGATGAAGGTATTGGGCTGGGGGAATATTTGTGCTTCGCGTTCACGTGATGGGGTCCGGTTCGCTAAGGGTGAGGCGAGATGGGTGGTGGTGGTAACGTTGTTCTTCGCGTAGGACATGGTAGGTAAGCCTCCGCGTTCGCGAGGCCTCGGTCGCGTTCGCGATGGCCGAGTCTTCTGGGCCTGGGCCGTTTGCCTTCGCGAACACGAGGCCCTTTCCGCGTTCGCGAAGAAGGGGCAACTGGGTAGTGTCTTGCTTTAAATCGGGACTTAGGCTATTTTGAGCTCATTTATTACACTCTTGGGCGATTTCGGAGCTTTGAAGAGGGGGATTTCAACCTAGCTTTTGAAGGTGAGTTATTCCTACCCAATGTGAGTTTAATACATAGATTATGGGTAGATTTTAACATGCAAAATTTTGAAAATTATGGGTTAGATGAAAAACCTAGATTTGATAAAGAAAAAGGGGATTTAAACACGAAAATGGTTATGGAATTAGGTGAAAATTATATATTTGAGTTCGTGAGGTTATGGGTGATATTTATCTTCGAAAATATCCGGAATCCAGGCCCGTGGGTAAATTTTAGGAATCTTCTAATTGGGGTTGGGTAATCACTCTAATAGTTAGAATATGAATTTTTGAGCATGTATTGATTAATTTATATAACATTTGACTAGTTTCTGATTGTTCGGCACCGAGTTGAGGCTTAGGCATAACAAAGTCAAGAGATATTGCTTCAATTCAAAATATAGCACAAGGTTTCCTACTTCTAACAAAAATAAAAACTAACTATACCCGGTTCAAACAAAACCCTTGAAAAGAACCGCGGCACAAAGAAAAACCAAGGGGGAGTTACTACACTACCTACAAAGAAAATCTTTTTGTCCTTTTTCTTTAGACTTAAATCTCTCAAGAAAACTGTTTAGGAAATCCATCGTCGGGAAAAGTCTAATTTTCTACGTTTTTTTTTATTTTTCTTTTTTTAAATTAAGCTACTAAAACTACTACTACTATACTACACCATTAATTCTACTAACTCTGTAAATAAAAATAAGAAGCTAGCTAATAATAAAAATATAAGAAACTAATAATATACTAATATAATACTATACAAAGCACAGAGAATCTTCCACCCCACAGTTAAAAGAGTGCAATGTTCCAAATGCACAAATATCGCAAAAATTACAAGGGTGAACAAGAAACTCCCTGAAAGGCCAAAGGCCGAAGCAATCGCAGCTCACGGGTACTTAGACTTCCCTCAGGCATGGTCCTTTGTGTGGTCACCCCACACTTAGTTCTCACCATCTAGCTCGCTTTTGTGCATCTTATGGCCTTGCTTCCTATACTCATAATCCTACAACATAAAACAACACTACAAATATAATAGAAAACTAAAATAAACCAAAAATAAACAAAAATAAAAGAAAGCGGTAAAGCTGGGTTGCCTCCCAACAAGCGCCTAATTTAACGTCGCGGCACGACGTGAACCACTCTTTGCCTCCATCTCGAACTTATGAATTGCGCCCCTAATTTGTCTTCAAGCTTTCTGTTATGCTCCCGGGGTGGTGAGACAAATTTAATTGGGCCAAGCAACCAATATTGCATTTTACACTTCTTGGCCTTCGGATGAGGTATGTAATTCTGTCTCTCTGGCACGACGAATTCAAGAATGTAAGCACCCCGTTCCTCATCCATTGGCTCCTCCAAAGGCTCAGATGACTCGATTTCCATGTCATCATCCAAACACAATGTTGAAAAATGTATGGAATGAGGACTAATACGCCCTAACTCTAGAATTGTATTACTCTTTACATCCTCATATGTACACACATTAGAGTCTTCACATATAATATTATCTACTTCCTCACATGACTCTAGAGTGATTTCCTCAACATGGACATCATCAATACAAGTATGGGCGAATGATTTACTCTCCACTTTTAGCTCCTCAATTTGGCGTATAAGCTCCCTTTCAGCTTCACACAACTCAGAACTATTTTGTTGGGCGTTAGACGCATAAATCTTTGCAATTAATTTAGCTCCCAAGTCGTGAATATCAGTGCCAAATTTTTCAATCTTTTGTCCCAGTTTAGCTCTTCCTTTTATAAAATATTTCATCCCGTCAGTAATTTCCTCACGTTGAGCCTCATATATTTCTAACTTTTCAGCTTGTTCCACTAGCCATGTTTGGCTCAAAATCTCCACTTTTTCAAAAAAATTTATTTGTTGGAACTCGCTCTCTTCATTCAATTCTTCCATATTAGCCTTCATTCTTGTGATTTCTTCCCTCATTCTTTTCATATCCTTTTTTGAGTTTATCATGTTGCTCTGCTACTTGCCTCAAAATATCCCTAATATATGCATAACGTTCCATATTCTGCACTTCATTGCCCCTATCAAACTCACAAATACTGTTAGCAAGATCATAATAAGGGCTTAGAGAAAGATGAAAAGAATTAGGACAACCATCTCAATGGCCATCTTGACCACCACACATATTATAAATATTCCACTTAAAGGATTGAGATTGTGCGCACAACTCGCTCCCGGGAACATTCTGACAATTTTTCACCAGTGGGGTCCTCCACAATATGGACATGAATCATCAAAATAAGAATAACCATCATTCGAATAATTTTTATTCCAAGATGCCATGCTAAAATAAATAAAAAATACTAACTAAACTAAAGAAAGAATAGGAAAAAAAATAAATGTCTAATCTAGAAAAATAGCTAATTTCTAAGTCCCCGGCAACGGCGCCAAAAACTTGTTGCGGCCAAACGCACACGCAAGTATACGTAGTCGTCAAGTAATAAAGTGACTAAAAGTCGGATGTCGAACCCACGAGTACTTGTAATTAGCTAATAACTAAATTAGACTATCCTAGTTATCTAAACAAGAATTAAACCTAGAATTATGTGACGCTTGTCACGCGGATAACCCGGGTTCGATCCCCGGCAACGGAGCCAAACACTTGTTGCGGCTAAACGCACACGCAAGTATACATAGTCGTCAAATAATAAAGTGACTAAAAGTCAGATGTCGAACCCACGAGGACTTGTGATTAGCTACTAGCTAAATTAGACTATCCTAGCTATCTAAACAAGAATTAAACCTAGAATAATGTGACATTAATCTAATTAAAATAAAAAGAAAACAAATAATGAACTCTGAACAAAGGATTGCAGATTCTTATGTTATTAATGCGAAGAAAACGATCTAGGGATATGGGCTATCTAACAATCATATTGTATTCTTCAGTTGAATTGACTAATTAATTTATCTGTTTATTAGTTGACAGGGTTAATATTGCTCATAAGAATCTATCGAGTTCTTACTCGCCTATTCAAGCTAACCTAACGCCTATATGTCTATGGAATTAGAACTAACAAGAGTGAATTTATAAGTCCTGTAAATCAACCAAGCAAGGCAATTAGGTATATGTCTATCCTAACCGCGAATCCATTCCCCGATGCCCAGGTTCAAAAACTTGCTCTACTCAATCCTATATGCAATCTAGAATTCCCACTTTCGAGTTCAACTCTAGATTCATAAATAGTATTCAATTGGTGATCAAGCAATCAAATAATTAAGCACAAGATTGAATAAATAAACCAATACGATAAATCAAGAAATCAAAATCAATATTCGAATAACAATAGTCATGAAAGAACCACAACCCTAGAACGTGAAATAACAAATCATACAAAGAAACATAAAAAATACTAAGTTTGGTGGAAGAAAAGATGAAACCCAACCTCCACGGCGGCTCTGTGCTCTCCTTAGGTCAAAAGTCTGTCAAAAGTTACAAAAATAACATTTATACATGTATTTATATCAAGTAGGGTCGGGCCCAGATGAAAACACTTTATCCCGCGTGAAATAGGACACTAGGAGCGCCGCATGGGGAGACGCGCCACGCGATGTGCTTGTGGGGAACTTCAAAGAGCATGCAATTTGAGGGCAGCAATAATTTACGCAGCCGCAGCACGCTACACGGTGCGACATGCAGCGCGGCTGTGGAAATTTGGAAACATGTAAAACATAGAGTTGTAGCCCTTTTAAATATCTTTCCAACGATACATTGTAGAGCCCAAACGGACTTTCGAGCAAAACATTATATGCATTTTACTGGATAATGCTCAGTATGCATGCTCGATTCTTTGTTTCGTTCTTAAAGTGCACTATCATCCATTGATCCCCGAACACAATCCCAACTTAATACTTGGGCTTTTACTCAGACTTTAAAGCTCCATAATAGCTTGAATTCATTCCATAATATCTACATAGATCGGAATCACTCCTACAAGGCATAAAACACACATTTAGTGCAAAACATTAGCGATTAAAACTCAAAATCAATTAAAGTGCAATAAATTAGAGTTTAATAAGTGACTAAATACATAATTATAGCCTATCATCATAATACCACTGGCAGCTGGAAGAGTGGAATGAACGGGGTGACTCTCATAACCCCTACCATGGCGAACTGCAGCTGGGGCACGAGTACCACTATAAGTGCCAGACTCTCGAGGCCTCTTGGCCTCCCTCTCCTCTCTCTCCCGAGCAAGCATACCCTCCAATCTCCTAGCAATACTCACAACCTGCTGGTAAGAAATATCCATCTCTAACTCCCGGGCCATACTAATCCTGATACTGGGGTGGAGTCCCTCAATAAACCGACGAACCCTCTCTTGAACTGTGACAAACAAGCCTAGTGCATGTCGGGTCAAATCACCGAAGCAAACTGCATACTCTGACACAGTCATAGCACCCTGGCGCAACTGCTCAAACTTCGCACGCCATGCGTCCTTGAGGCTCTGAGGGACATACTCTCTCAAAAACATGTCCGAGAACTGAGTCTATGTAAGTGAAGTTGCCTCAGCCGGACTACTTAACTCATAAGCATGCCACCACTGATAGGATGCTCCTCTAAGCTAGAATGCAGTAAAAGAAATCCCACTCGACTCCGCTACACCCATAGTACGGAGAATACGGTGACACTCCTTCAGAAAACCCTGGGCATCCTCTAACGCCAATCCGCTAAAGGTAGGAGGGTGGTACTTCTTGTACCTCTCAAGTCTGAGCTGCTCTGCCTCAGAAACCGTTGCCCTAACCTCGGGCTGAACGGGAGCTACCAGCTGCACTGGTATGATCTCTAGATCTTGGTCTACCTGAACTCGCTGCTCTGGGGTACCGGCAATGGGAGTCTGTGCTCCTCCCCCGGCCTGAGATGTGGCAGGAGCAAGTGGAATCAATCCAGCCTGAGCTAAGGTGTTGAACATGCTCAGAAACTGGGCTAGAGTCTCCTAGAGGGCTGGTGCAGCAACATGCATCTCAGGTGTCTGCCTTCCAACTGGAGCTACTGGGGGCTCCTCTATAGCAGCTCGTACGGGTGCTCTGGCTGCACCGCGTAGACGTCCTTAGCCTCTACCCCTGCCTCGGCCTCTCGGGCTCTATCAGGGGGCGCGGGTGCCTGGTTATCAGATCCGCCTGTACGTGTTATCACCATCTGTGAGAGAATAGAGTACAGAAGTTTAGAATTTCGAAGTCAACAATTTTGGACGACAAGAAATCAAAGAAGTGTAATCTTTCCCTACAGTTCCATAGCCTCCCGAAGATAAATACAGACGTCTCTATACCGATCCGCGAGACTCTACTAAACTTACTTGTGACTCACGACACCTATGAACCTAGAGCTCTGATACCAACTTGTCACGACCCAAACTCACTCTTTAACGTCCTGACGGCACCTAGTCCTTACGACTAGGTAAGCCTAATAAATTGCGGAAAATAACAAAACGAAAGCAAAACTTGGCAACTAACAGCAGTGGATAACTGAGTAACTAGTAACAATGCCGCTCGGCATGTACAATAACCAATACTCTATCAATACATAGTCTTCTTAAAACCCGGAACATCATAAGTCACAAGCTATAGAAGGAAACTAGAATCTCTATACACCAGAGTATAATAAAAAAAATACGGAAAGTAGATGACATAGAAGAGAATATAGGGGGACTTTGAGGTCTGCGGACACGGAAGATATACCTTGAAGTCTCTGTACAGCAGCAAGCACTCTCAGCTAGTAGCGGGGCTGATAAGAAGTATCTGGATCTGCAAACAAAATATGTGCAGAAGAGTAGCATGAGTACACCACAACGGTACCCAGTAAGTGCCAAGCCTAACCTCGGTAGAGTAGTGACGAGGTCGGGTCCGAGCCCTACTGGGATATAATAATAAGACAGATGCTATAATAAAAATAAAGTAAAACGGAGAAGATAACAGCAAGTATTCACAAAGCAATAACAACACCGCACAATGATATAACAACAAGGGTGCTCCCAAGATACCGTCTCGTAGTCCCAAAAGTAAATAAATAGGGAGAACTCCCGAGGTACCGCCTCGTAGTCTCAAAAGTAAATATGCAGGTAGAACTCACGAGGAACCGCCTCGTAGTCTCAAAAGTAAATGTGTAGGGAGAACTCCCGAGGAAAACTGCCTCGTAGTCTCAAAAGTAAATGTGCAGGGAGAACTCCCGAGGAACCGCCTCATAGTCTCAAAAGTAAATATGCAGGGAGAACTCCCGAGAAATCGCCTCGTAGTCTCAAAAGTAGACACACAGCTCAAACCGATAAATACAACAGTTAACAGCAAAATTTCTACAGTTATACTGATAAGAAATAAGGAAAAGCAGGAAATCAACTGGGCATGCTTCACATAGTTCAAATAAGCAGTTAAAGCACGTAGACATGCGATATTAGACTAAATAGGATAACTACACATATTGGAACAACTCAATTAAGAATAGACTAATACTTATTTAAACGGTATAACTCAAATTAAAGGAAAAACAAGTTACTACTTTGTAAAATATATTGGGTTTTACAACAAATAGCCGTGTACATACTCATCACCTCACGTACACGGCGCTCACATATCACAACAACACCAAATCCTAAGGGAATTTCCCCCACACAAGGTTAAGTAAATCACTTACCTCGAACCAAGCTCGATCAATCGGTAACAATGTCTTTTCCATGAATATCCGACTCTGAATGACCCAAATCTAGCCAAAATCAATTACATACCATAAATACAACTATAAGAAATTAATCTAATTAATGACATCAAAGCTAAAGCAAGAAATTAGAAAATCGCCCCAAAAAGTCTCACCGGGCCCACATTTCGGAATCGGGTAAAAGTCACAAAATATGAACACCCATTCACTCATGAGTTCACTCATACCAAAATTATCCAAATCCGATGTCAAAATCTCAATCAAAACCCAAAAATCTTAGTTGAAGAACTTCTTCCCATTTCCCCCAAATTTTCAACCCAAATCCGAAATTAAATGATGAAATCAACCATAGATTAGTGGAATATAACCATAAAGGAGTTAAGAATCATTACCCAAAAGTTTTCTCTGAAAATCCCTCAAATAATTGCCCAAATTCGAGCTCTCAAAGTCCCAAAATAAAAATGAGACCAAACCCTCGAAATTTCCTCTTTTCTGCCAAGCGATCTCGCACTTGCGGACCACCAGTCGCATCTGCGATGCCGCGCCTGCGGAATTTCCATCGCAGGTGCGGAAATGGCTTAAGGTGACTGGGACCGCTTCTGCGATCAGGTGGTCACACCTACGGACAATGGTCCGCTTCTGTGGTCTCCCCTTCCAGCTCACTCTCTGCATCTGTGGAACTTCAAGCACATCTGCGGGCTCGCAGATGCGGAAATTGCCTCGCACCTGCGACCCCTGGCCATCTCTTCAATCTTGCTTCTGCGCTTGGCCTCTCGCACGTGCGTCCCCGTACCTGCAGACACTCCACCGCAGGTGCGATTACACCAGAAGCTTGAAAGCTTTAGCAATTACATAAGTTCAAATTTTTCGACTTGTTAAGCATCAGAAACTCACCCGAGGCCCCCTGGGACCTCAACCAAACATATCAACAAGTCCTAAAATACCATATGAACTTAGTCGAGCCCTCGAATCATATCAAACAATGCTAAAAGTACGATTCACTCTCCGATTCAAACCTATTGAGCTTGAAACTTCAAATTTCTACATTTGATGCCGAAACCTAACAAACCACTTCCGTTTGACCTCAAATTTTGCACACAAGTCATATTCGACATTACAGACCTACTCCAACTTCCGAAATCGAAATCCGACCCCGATATCAAAAATTTCACTACTGGTCAAACTTCCCAAAAATTCAACTTTCGCCAATTCAAGCTTAAATCAGCTACGGACCTCCAATTCACTGTCCGGACACGCTCCTATGTCCAGAATCACCCAACGGAGCTAACGGAACCGACGAAACTCTATTCTGGAGTCGTCTTCACATAGTTCCAACTACAGTCAAAATCCTAAGACTTAAGCTTCCGTTTAGGGACTAAGTGTCCCAATATACTCCGAAAATACAACCAAAACCTCCCGGCAAGTCACATAAGCAGAAAGAGATACGAGAAAAGTAGTAAATAAGGGATCGGGGCTATAACTCTCAAAATGACCGGTCGGGTCGTTACAAGTATAGGGAGAGAAAGAAGAACTTGCATATGGTGTTCATCGACTTAGAAAAGGCTTACGATAAAGTTTCGAGGGAGGTTTTGTGGAGTTGTTTAGAGGCTAAAGGTGTACATGTTGCCTACGTTAGGTTGATTAAGGACATGTATAATGGAGTAAAGACCCGAGTGAAGATAGTGGATGGGGACTCAGACCATTTTACGGTTATGATGGGGTTGCATCAGGGGTCGGCACTTAGCCCTTTTTTGTTTGCTCTGGTGATGGACGTACTGACATACCACATCCAAGGGGAGGTACCATGGTGCATGCTATTTGCAGAAGGTATTGTATTGATTGATGAGACGCGAGACAGTGCGAACGTGCACTTAGAGGTATGGAGGCAGGCCCTGGAATCTACAGGTTTCAAGTTGAGCAAGACCAAGACAGAATACTTAGAGTGTAAGTTCAGTGGTGAGACTCAAGGAGAGGAAGGGGAGATGAGGCTGGACTCGCAGGTCATTCCTAGGAGAGGGAGTTTCAAGTACCTTGGGTCTATTATTCAGGGAGATGAAGAGATTGATGAAGATGTCACACATCGTATTGGGGCGGGATGGATGAAATGGAGACTCGTTTCCGGTATTTTGTGTGACAAGAAGGTGCCACCGAAACTTAAGGGTAAGTTCTACAGAGTGATGGTCAGACCAACGATGTTGTATTGGGCTGAGTGTTGGCCAGTCAAGATCGCTCATGTCCAGAAGATGAAGGTAGCAGAGATGAGGATGTTGAGATAGATGTGCGGGCACACCAGGTTAGATAAGATCAGAAATGAGGTTATTCGCTACAAGGTGGGTGTGTCCCCTATTGAGGACAAGATGCGGGAAGCGCGGCTTAGGTGGTATGGTCATGTGAGGAGGAGGAGCACAGATGCCCCAGTGAGGAGGTTTAAGAGGTTGACATAAGAGGGCCTACGGAGAGGTAGAAGTAGGCCAAATAAGAGATGGGGAGAGGTGATTAGGCAAGACATGGCGCAGCTTCAGCTAACCGAGGACATAACCCTTGATAGAAAGGTATGGAGGTCGAGGATTAGGGTAGTAGAGTGGGTAATCTAGAGTGTTCATAACAGTAGTATTGGCACGCAGTCTCGCTTTCTGTTGGTAGTAGATTTTTATGACTAACCGTTGTTTTCTTTTATTGTTGATGACCTCATTATCTTGTTATTTTTATTCTACTTTTATATGGCTTTTTGGTATTGTCCCTTCTTGTCTATATTTTTATTAATGTGATGCTTATGCTTTCCTAAGCCGATGGTCTATTGGAAACAACCTCTCTATCCTCACAAGGTATGGGTAAGGTTTGCGTACACACTACCCTCCCCAGAACCCACGGTGTAGAATAATACTGAGTATATTATTGTTGTTGCTGCTTCAATACGGAAGATTCTTTTTGGGCCATTTGCTTTCGCGTTGGGCCTACTTGGTTTGATGTTTAAGCCCACTGAAACATTTGTGGCTTTCATCCTAATTTGTTGCCTCCATCTAGCTTGCATTGCCTGCAGGTACCATAACAATGTTCGAGACTTCGAATTGACATACAGAAAGCGGATCAAATAATTGGAGTAGAGTCCATGAAAGCAAAAAAAAAGGCAAAGATCATTTTTGGTCCGTGGCTAAAACTGTTTACATTCGATAGTCGTAAAAGTATATAAAATTTGTATATTTTTTTTTACATATACATAAATATATATATATATATATATATATATATATATATATATACAAAAAAAATATTTTTTCAGTTATTAATTTGATCGCGGCTATACAGTATTATTTTTCCAAAGCAAAAATGGTGAAGCCCAAAGGTCTCGGTTAATTTTCCAGTCGATCCTTGAAAAAACGAAACATTCAACATTCATTCGATAAATTCAGAAATTTGCTTGTTAACAAAAAAAACAGAACTTTCAGTTTCTTTTTTTTTTTTGGGGGGGGGGAGGGGGGGGGGTTATTTAGTGCATCACTTGATATAAATCAACTCATCTCTTCAGTTCTCAAATTTACAAATTTAGGTTTGAATTTATCTAAATTTTACACCATATCTATAATTGATGCCTATAAATTGGTTGGTTAATAAGAGGAAACAATGAAGTGAAACTAAATTAAAATAATATTATTGTGACAAAAGCTGATTGGTCCATGTTAGTGTCAGTCACCTATGGTAATGTTTATTCAGGACAGTTAGATGGAATTTATTCATTTCTATATATTATTATTGGGTATTTTTGGATTTTTTTTCACTTTTCAAAAGAAAATTTACAACAATTCATTATAATTGAAGGTCATTTTTCATATTTTCAAAATATAAGTAATGGGCCAATTTGTTTTGACGGCTAATTTAAGATTAAAGAAGTTAACTGTCACAATCAAAAGGTAGAGAGAGTATTATTACGCTTAAATGGCGTGAGGTGGCTGAACCTCGGCACGGAGGAGGCGTCAAAGATGATCGAAATCGGGATTTTTCTATTTAGTTAACACCTTTTCTCATTGAGTATTAAATTCTTAGTGTATCATAGGCGGTAATCTAGCTTTAATCGATTCCCTTCTTATAGTTAGAGATTTCAGTCTGGAAACAAAAACATCAGTAAGGTATTTTTGTTCGGATATAAACATGGCAATCTACGTGTGTGAAGTCTCGATGAAGCTGTCCAAGTGTAGATCCAACGCACTACTCAAGTAGGCTTTCCTACTGCCATTGAGAAAGAAAGGCCCTTGACGCATTTCCATGCTATTTAGTATTTGGCCAACAATTTTAATGCTGAGCATATATAGCCACTACATTGTTATAATTAATATGAATAGATATTTTTACCCTTTCTTCGTCTCTTTTCTTTTAAACCCTTTTTCATTATCAAAATCTCAAAACCCTCGCTTCTCTCCAATACTTAAGCTCTCGTTTCTTCTCTGAAAATTTAGGTATTTAAAATCAATTGGGTGTTCAAAATATTTGTTGGGAAACACCTTTGTGAGTTGATTCTACAGATTTGGACCATTTGTGATCTAAATTTCTAGGGTTTGTCGAAAATTTGCGAAGCCGATTTTGGAGAAGACGATCTCCCGGGCTTTATTGATTTCGTGAAAATTGAATCAAATTAGCTACTGGAATTTGTTTGTACTGACATTGGGAAGTTGTATGCCTTACTTGAGTTTGTTTTGTGGGGATTAAATGAGAATCAAATTCAGTTTCTGAAGTGTCCTTAACTTCTCGACATTAAGCGAAACAAGTAAACGTTAGGACATAATTTTCTAAACGTCCTGAAATATTGAACTAGGAATCTAATATTGAGGACAAACATTTCTGAAATGTCCTTAACTTCTAGACATTAAGGGAAACAAGTAAATGTTAGGACATAATTTTCTAAACGTCCTGAAATATTGAACTAGGAATCTAATATTGAGGACAAACGTTTCTGAAATGTCCTTAACTTCTGGACATTAAGCGAACCATATTTACACAATACTCATGAAGTTAAGGGCACTATGTCCTTAACATTTACAAAGCACGCGTGAAGTTAAGGATACCATGTCCTTAACATTTACACTGCACACATGAAGTTAAGGACATGATGTCCTAAAGTTTAACAACAGAAGGTGCAAATAGATGACACTTTGTCCGGACGGGTGAAAGTTTATTAAAATATTGGCTAAAGAATAAATACATTTTAAACAGTGGTTAAAGAGTAAATACAACTCTAATTAGTGGCTAGATGTGCACTTCCCCCCTATTATTTCACAAACACAAAAGACATCTAATTTAGACTAAACATCATACTTAATAAATTGATCAAAAGACTATACTAGTTTAGAAAACAAACCGATAATGCTTGAAACCATTTTACACCAATTTCTTTTTTTCTAATGTTCTATTGTCGTTAAGGAACCAGTTGTACACCATTATTTTAGGGATAATGGAAAAAAAATATGGGGAACACGCAAGAAGATTACTTTTACAAGAAGAAGACTAAAAGGGAGTACAAACCAATTTATTGATAGGCAATTGCAGTTTAATGTTTACCTTAATACATCACCACGTTGAAGAAAACTCAAACTTGTATAAAGTTTTTCTTCTCATAAGGAGAAAGTTATGTTCTTAGTGCTAGTATTGTAACAGAAACTAATAACATTAATAACATAATACTAAATAAGACTAAACATAGAGTAAAATATCAATTAAAAGACAATAGCCATTTGGGAAACAGACCAAACATTAGTAAGTAGTAACTTCCCCAATTTTCTATTCTAATATGTTCTATGGTCGTCAACTCGTTCTAATTCCCTCATCCCTCCAAAAACAAAAAATCTAAAATAAGATATGCTACATATCAGCAAGATAAACTATAATTACTATATGAATGAAAATATTCCTACAACTGCACAATGACATTGTAGGTAGAGGCGGATCTAAAACTTTAAATTTTGAGGTTCTGAATAAAATTTATATATATATTGAATTTTTACCAGAAATATACAAAGTTATTGAGTTATTTCGAATCATAAGTTGAATTATGGCTCCGCCCCTAAGGAGTAATCCATATTTTTATATAAAGATAATCCTATAAAAACATGTTCAATTTCTCCGTATAGAAAAATCAATGTTCTCTTCTCTAATTAGTGCTACATACTATAACAGAAAATAATAATGGCATTGGTAACCAAATAAGTCCATATGCTAAATATATAAGAAAACCTTCCAGTTTCCATTCAAATAACACCATTTAACTAGCAGAGTATTAATTCATGTCATTTTCTTATACCTTTTACGAGTCATTCCTTCCCAGCCTCAACACCCCCCCCCCCCCAACCCCCACCCCCTCTTCCTCCAAAAAAAGAATCTAAAATAGGAAACGCTACATCTGAAGCAATATATACTATAATTACTATATGAACGAAAACAATATACACATTGCAGCTCATAATTGAGGCATTTGGAAAATACGAAGAACGTCTACTCCATTTGAAGGAGTCTCTCTAGTAGAATTCCATTAATGCATATCCAGACTATCAAAAATGGAAACCAAACTTCATTATAAATTGGCTGAAATCATCTCCACTAAACACACCACTACTACAATATTAACATTTGAAGTTGGCTACATACGTTAATTTTCTCCTAGAAGCACCACGAAAGAAGTTGAAGCTCAGTTCTGTCGGTGATAAATTTTCTGCCACTGATAAATTTTAAAATTAATCAAGGTTATATAGGTTTTTGCTTATTAAATATTGTTGCCTATCTTCTAATTCGGTTACCATAATTAAACTTGAGTTCACTGTATATTCTAGTCCATAATATTTTTCTGACTTGAATAATATTTTGATACGTAATGGCTCATCAAGTGCAGGAAAATGTCAGTCAGAGCTATGTGGTTTATTGCAGTTATAGCCATTTTGTCACTCTTTTTATGTGGTGAAGGCCAACAAGTGAAAACACCTCAGGCAGTTGTTGCTAAAGATGGCTCCGGAAATTACACCACAATAACGGATGCCATAATTTCGTCACCAAACAATAGTTTAAATAAATACTACATCATAATTAAGCAAGGGACGTATTATGAATATATTCAAGTAGATAAATGGAAAACAAACATAGTCCTAATCGGTGAAGGCATGGACAATACCATAATTTCAGGGAATAAGAGTTACGGTGGTGATGGCATCAAGACAAGTCTCACTGCTACTGTGGGCAAGCAATCAATTGTTACAATACTCAAACTATAGTAGGATATTTTGAATCTAGATTTTACTGATTCTTTGTTTCATTTCAATTAGGTGTCAATGGGAAGGGCTTCATGGCCCAAGATATCACATTTAGGAACAATGCTGGACGAGAGAACCAACAAGCAGTAGCATTAAGAGCAGAAGCTGAATTTCTCACTTTCTATAGGTGTCGTTTCGACGGCTTTCAAGACACATTATACACAAAAAAAGGCCTACAATTTTACAGGGATTGTGAAATATTTGGCACCATAGATTTCATCTGTGGTGATGCAACAGCCGTGTTCCAGAACTGCTTAATTGAAGCACGCCTGCCACTGCCCAAGCAATATAATACAATCACAGCACAACAAAGAAAATTTGTGAACAACACAACAGGAATAGTGCTGCAAAACTGCACACTAAAAGCAACTCAGGAGTTGGAGAAAATGGGCAATGTTACCGCATATTTAGGTCGACCATGGGGTGATTTCTCTAGAACAGTGGTAATGCAGAGTTACATTGACAATTTTATCAATCCAAAAGGATGGATTGAATTTATAACCAAGTCGTTAGTTCAACCATACTATCTTGAGTATGAGAATAGAGGACCAGGCGCAATTACAGAGGGACGAGTGAAATGGGCGTTTGTCACTAGAAATCCAAAGATTGCATCCAATTTCACGGTCAGACACTTCATAGAAGGTGACAAATGGATTCCTGCCGATGTTCCGCATTATTTAGATCTTCAGGAATAGAGTTTGTGTAATACCCATGCAAGTTCCACTAGTTATCAGAATGCAAATATAGTTTATATGTATTGTAAATGCCAATTTTTTGCATTTTTGAATAAAAAATACTATAATGTTTTCCTTATTTGTTTGTGTATTTTTGTGTATAATTATTTGATCAAGTAATTAAATCAATTGATTAATTGACTAGATGATTAATAATTAATCTGTACTTATGTAGTTTGATAGATTAAATAGGGTTATAACTTGAATGGGTTAAATATAAGGGGATAGGGAAGAATTAGGCCAAATTTGAAAGAGAGATTGGTCAAGAATGCCAAATCAAGGCCCAAAGAGAGGGCTGCCAGGGGAGAAGGCTAAAACGACATGTAAAACTACGTCGTTTTGGTTAGGTCACAGAGATCAAATCTCAGCCTTCCATTATCCTTGATCCAATGGCCCAGAACCAATTTTATTTGTCATATAAAGGGCCCTATGATCAGCTTTTTGGCCTCATTTCACTCTCCTAATTTCTAGTCCCCTCTCTCCTCGCTCCTTTTTTCCCCTTTACCGCCGCCGCGCCTCACCACGACCGCGCCGCCCCCTGCCACCGTCTAACCGGCCGCGGACTACCCTCACCTACCCCAAAAATAACACCATTTCTTCATCTCACTCCCCTCTACCTGATTCCAAGACCCAAATCCCTCAATTCTTACCGTATCTTCGCGATTTTGATTAAGTTAGAAACCCTAGCCCTTTTTTCTTTATGAAATTTGTCAAGTTTCGGTTGCCTTTACCCCCATAATACCTACGTGAGAGTGTATATCTCTACTTGATCTGTCAATTGGTACTGTTTTGAACCCAATTTCCAGTGATCAATTCCAGGTAGATTTCCCGGCGACCTTTTTTGGCCACAAACCGACTCGAACAGGCTTTTCCTGTTGGTGATGAGACCATAACTGATCTCTAGTTCATCGAGGCCCACAGTTTCAGTCTCTCCCAACAAGAAAGGCGTGTTTTGAGGTTGGACAGCTGCTACCCCATGTCTTCGGCCTCTTCTGGTGGCCTGAATCCTCTTCGAGTGCCCTCGATTTGTGAAATCCTAGCCCCTCGCTTCTTCGTCTTTGATTTTTAATTTGTTCTTTTAACTGACTGTAGGTTTTAGTTGAGAATGAGTTTCGTTTTGATATAATTCATGATTCGGTCTAATATCTGATTTCGCCATTGTTTAAGTTAATCGGTTTTGATTAGTTAATCAATGTCAATACGTTGTTTGCCTAATCGTTGAATTTTGTTGTCTCTGATTACTTGTATTAGCATTAGTTTAATTTTTGGAGTTTGGAATGCTAAATTTTCTGTTTTTGTACTTGTTAAAGTAGTAGGATTGTTTGGTATTGATAAAAGCTGAGGTAGTATCGGAATACTTGAGAGTAAATTTGATGTTTGGTTTCTTTTACTGTTTTGGAGCTGCTGGGAGTACATCTACTCTTTGCTTGTGTCTGAAATTGGAGAAGAGGACTGTCCTTTCTCACCCTTTGGACATATTTTTGGTTCAATTTTGGAGAAGAGGTCTTCCTTCACCTGATAGAGGACTCTAGAGTAAGAGAGCAAACTGGTTAGAATAGTTGTTGGTAACTGCCATTCTTTTGCTGTTGTTTGGTATTTTCTGCAACTAGGTAATGTTCTTAACCTTCTAAAGTAATTTCTTTCACAATAGACAATGAAGATATTGTGCTTAGAGTAGTTTTGATCTTACACCGTTATAAGAAATGGAGAAATGTTGTGTTCTTTCTTGGAGTCTTTTTTTTTCATTTAGTAGTATTGAGCTGTAGTTTGTAAAAACTAAGCTAGTGTGTTGATAAACATGTTTAAAAGAAAAGATATAAACAAAAGAAGAGGCACTGGCAGTCGCCTCACATAAATTACTCAATTTTTTGTTCTTCTCCAAAGGACAAATTGTGTTACACTTTATAAGTTCTTTTTTAATTATTCAATGCTACAACAAGCTTCTTAAGGTCCTTTCTTTTTCTCTATCTTAATTTTAGTTATTCTACTTTATTTGTTTATTCGAGAATGAGGAAACAACCTCTTTATCTTTCACTAGTTTAGTGAGTTTATTTTGTTTATCCATATTCTTGAGATTTTTGGTCAATGATTCCATGATGTCGTTTACTATTTGGCTTAATGTGCTATTTATTGTAATTGTTGTTTTATAAGTATCTGGGTGTTGATTTATATTTTTATGAGCATGAAATAGAAAAAATGGCATGGTATAACAACCTATTAAGAAAATTGGCATAAAAAAGCCCTAGTTTTAGATATTGACACCCTATAGCCCAACTTTAAATTTTTATTTGTTTTAATTGGTATATCATAGCCAATTTTATTGTTATTCAAAATCAGACGTAAAGTTCAGCACTTTCCGCTCTCTCCTCCCCTCTCTCCTTCTTTTACGCTATTCTTCTCTATCTTCCCCAAATTCCAAAATTTTCAAATCCCCCAAATCTCTCCATTTTTATCTGATTAATACTCTCTTATTGTGTCTTCTTAATCTTTTTCTTAACTATTTTTTTTTAAATCAAGACTCTTTTGTAGAAATTCGAAGACAATATCATCATTCTTGCCAAGTTGAAAGACGGGTAAAAATTCAACTGGTAAGAAATCAAAATCTAAAGCAATTGTGGTCAAATCTTCATCTCTTCATGTTGATTATGACTCTGATTCGAAGATACGATGCTAAAGGGGTCGAAATCACCCCATGCAATAGTCGTTCGAAAGGACAATCAAAGGGAAAAACGGGTTGATGCATCGCATACAAAAGACAAAGGAAAAAAAAATCGAAAATGCGTCTGGTATACAACAAAATATTGCCGTTAAACCCAAAAAGAGAAAGCGCGTTAGCATGGAGGAAGTTCAATGTGATAAACATCCTGTGAAGGTATTTTTAATCTCAATTGATTTAATGTATTTTATCTGATTTATCGTTTACATTAGCTATAAGCATTCATTATTTGCACTTGATGCTATGCAAAAGTGGTAAAGGAACAAATATAGACCTATATAGTAGTCTGATTGACATAAAAACTATTCCAAAAGAATAGACAGTCAGGACTATAGGCAATTTTATTCTACTTGAGTACAAAGAAGATACAAAATCTCTATGCATCAGCTGTAACATCCTTATAGACAACCAGGATTACTCACAAATAAATTCTAACTCAGTTCAGACACAGTTTCGATGACTTCCAATCCTAAGGACCCGTATTTTATCTGATTTAAACCTTTTTTTATTTAGTATTAGTATATTTTCTTTTATATTTGAATTCTTTTAACATACATCAGCTGTGAGATTTATGAAAATGTATAGAACTATTCTTCTGAAGATGTGTAGTTGAGGAGAATTTAATGATATACATTGTCTACATATATGGCTTAGTATAATTAATATTTTTTAATGTAGAAATGGGATTTCTATGTCGCATTGGATACAAAATTATCCTGTTCTCATTGGAGCTCACATACCAATGTTGGGGTTGTTGATGAGTTAAAGTTGAAATTGACGGATGAGCAGATTCAAATGTTTAGGAAAACTTGTTTCGGCTATTTCCTCGATTTGCCTCCTGCTGTTGTACAAAATCAAGTTATACGGTTCGTAATGTCAAGGGAGTTGGTTCAAGATAGTGAGGATGAGTTTTACGTCAAGATCAATCATAGTACCCTGTGTTTTGGGATTAGAGAATTTGCAATTATATCTAGTCTAAGGTGTGTTGGTGAAGTCAACGATGAGGGAACTTATAGTGGATCAAATAGGCTCAAGGATGCCTACTTTCCCGATCGTAATAGAGTCAAAGGACGACCTTATTGATTGTTTTAGGGCAAAGAGATGGCAGTCAGATAATGATGCTCTAAAGATTTCGTTATTGTACTTCATATATACTTTCTTATTTTTCACAATTAGTAAAAGATCCTTTGTAAGTAATCGAGATTTTTTTTTGATTGAGAGTGGGGAATACGAGCAGTTTCCATGGGGGAATGTTATATATCAAGCTTTGATTGGTTTGGTGAGAAATAAGTTTAGATTTGTAAAGAAGTTTCATAGGTTTGGCGGTTTACCACTTGCATTGCAGATTTGGATTTATGAGTGTTGTTCTGAAGTAGATCCCAATATTGCCACTCGTGTTGCAAGCCGAGTGCCACAGATACTAAATTGGAATGTAACAGAAAGGCCTAGCTTTGAGAAATTATGCAACGGCATGTTGGGAGAATCAAGGAACAAGGTAACATTGTTAAATTTATATTCGCACTTTAAAGTATTCTGTTATGTTAAAGTGATTGTTATATTTTTATATTTACACTAAAACACAATAATACACATTTCTATGCATAATAATATTCAATTTATGATGCTTGATATACATTTTTTATGCAGAATTTATGTACTTAGCATCATAAATTATTTTTTTTTTGTTTATTGTAGTTGGTGTTTATAAATATTTCTGCAACCGTGGATGAGTTAAGTGCATTATATTTGCCCATGAATGTTGAATATGATGTACAAAAAGGTATTGTTTCTGAGGATGTTTGTCAATTTAGTGTCAATGAATCTGGTTACATAACGCCGCCTTCGAAAAGGAGCAACAAGCAGCAGCAACGAAATATAAATAGTAATGCCCTAAATGATCAAAGCCTTTTGGAGGAAAAATATAGGATAAGTGACTTTGAAAAGGTATGTTTGTTTTCAAATTACATTTGTTGAAATACAATGAATATTTTAGCAATAAAAATTTTTATTTTTGAACTCTGTTCAGCTGAGAAGGGAATATGAGTCTTTCAAAAAGTATGTGATAGAGTCATTCGAGAAAATGTTTAATGGTAATATACCCGCACACGATTTCGATCAAAGATCCGATGAGAATGTTGAGAATGATTTTGAAAAGGTAAGAATTCTTTCCATTTAATATTTTGTGAATCTTCATTATTTTTTTTCTTATAAAAAGACCTTTTTATTATTTTGTTCTAATTGTGTTTAGCTTAGCAAGGATTTTTTTTCATTCAAGAAGTATGTGATGGACTCTTTTGCTAAATTATTTGATGAAAACAACAATCTTCGTAACAGATTCTCTGAGAAGAGTGATGCAAAGGTATTCTAATAAAAAAAAGAACAATTTATTTAAATATTTTAAATTTCAACAATTCATATTGTTATGTATATAATTAATAAAATCATTATATTCACTAATTGTGTAACAGAGTGATGGAATGGTTGATGAGCACGGTAATGCAGACATCGGTTCTCCAAATAATAATCAAGACCAAGGTACTAATTTTGTTCATGTGAATGAGACCACCCAAATGAATATGATAAGCCAAGTCAACCAGGGAGATACCAATGTTCTTCATGGTATATTTGGAGGCATGTTTTATTCTCTTAATTATTTTGCATTTTACAATCAACACGTAAAGTTATTTTAATATCTTTTATGATTTTTTTAACTAGACAGGTTGGATAGTGTGGGTGAATGTCAAAAAGGTTTTCCTACGTTTGATGGTGGTGATTATCCGATTCTAAGGGAGTCTCAGATTGCTATACTTGAATAAACTGCTGTTCAAAAAGCTGTTGAGGTGCCAAATGACCCAATGCCAAAACAATCCACAAGAGTAAGACGTATTGAAAAATATGAGAAGTCTCCATATATGCCACTTGATTCAGGAGATTGCAGTTCTGCAGCACTAGTGCCTAAGCAATATTTTAACCTTAAGCATCCTTTTAATGTTGACAATGGGGTTGAACCTGATCTTGCTTTGCGTTGGGCTTTTGGTCAATTTGTTGATGCGGGGACTTATAAGAAACCCAAGTAAGCTAATTTTTAATATCTAGCATATATTTTATTATTTTAATAATTTATTTCTTTTTTGGTATTTATGTTTTTATATTTTTTTGTAAGAGTGGGTGCGATCTACAAAAAGGGAAACGATTGGATTCGGCCTTATGTCTTTGGAGATCATCATATTGTCAAAAAAGAATGGTTCCACACTTTGAATTATAGTCGTCGACCTTTGGATGACACGATATGATTTTTGTACTCCTTTTACATTAGATTATATCATTGTATAAATGTATATATATGATGTTAAATCCCGATATATGTTCAGTTATACATGTTAATTTTAAACCAATATGTATAATGCCATGTATATCATAAACTTGCATGTTCTAAGTGATCCCTCACTTAACTGTCTTACTACTGTGGATTAAGGTTACACTTGGGAGAAATAATGTATGGTTAATGCTTCAGGTTAATAGCAAGCTTACCAGGTTGGTTTTTCTATTATTGCTTTTAAGGAATTTAGAGCTCACATGAACTAAATTGATAACATATCTCCTTACATTAGGTAATGCACATTATGATAGGCTGAATTGTGTATAATTGAAGATTATCTGCATGCCTCCTTATGCCAAAGTAATTGCTCCAGAGTCATTCTTTTGTGCAGTTGTATGCCCATTGTCTAGTGAAAAATTCTGATGTTTTTATCTCCTTGTGTACAATACTTATTATATCATGTTTTCGGAGGGAAGTTTTAGAATCTTGATTTTCTGCTAGTTATGCATGCCCTTATTTGGTGGTTTACTGTGTGATGCATTACTAATTATAGTTTCTGCAATCTGATACCTATTTTTCCTAGTATTATTTTGTAGAGAACTCTATGTATATATTTAACTCTCTCTCTCTCTCTCTCTATATATATATATGTAACTAATAGTCGTACTGTCATTTATAACCATATATACATAATGAAATTAACTATATAACTGCCATGTATAATTGTATATTAAAATACTCAACTATATGGATATTGTGTATATTTACATGTATATCAAACCCAAAGTTTATTAACATGATGTATATCTTGTAGTTGATGTATTTCCCATGTTCTGACATGTATATTTCTTAAATGTATATCCTGCCATTTATATCTAATAGTAAAACACATAACTATATGTTTATATTAATTTATTTCATGTATATCAAGACAATAATTGTATATCATACAATGTTTAACTCGAAACACATCTTTCTTTGCTTACATACTTAATTTTTTTTTTATAATCTTTAATTGTTATATTTACTGAATGAAATCTTTTTTTTCTTTGGGCAGCATATTGATGTCATCTTCTACTATCTAAGGAAAAAAATAAAGTATGATGTTAACATTCCAAAGTCCTTCACTACAACATATTTTTCATTTCGTGTTATGGTAAAATCATTGTATGATCAATTTCTTGCGAGCAATAGGGACTACGTTGTCATCCCTAAGGATCATGAAATAGCTGAGTATATGCGAGGCTCATACATGCCTTGCAATGTTCCGTGGCACACCGTCGATCATGTACTAATTCCTATAGGCTTAAAAGATGAATGGCATTGGATTTTGGGTGTGTTGACTTTTAAGGATAGGTGCATACACGTGTATGATTCCATGAGAGGAGCGCGACATGATGCTAAAATTCGCGAGGCCGTTGAACCATATGCAGTGTTGATTGCTCGTTTCTTGGCTAGTACAGGCTTTTACAGGAAGAGACATGATATTGATTTGACCAATGAACTCTACAGAGGCAAACCACTTGCTGATCCGTTAGCTATTCACATGGTTGATGATTTGCCACAACAAGAAGACGCATATGTTAAATTTCAATCTATTTTATTTCTTAGAATAATAATATATTATTAAAGGGTGTTGAATCCTTCTAAGTTATCTTCCCCCTTTTTTTTTAGTGATTGTGGTGTATATGTGGCATCTTTTGTCGAGTATTATATCCATCAAAGATCAATTCCAGCTAACTTCGATGCAGAGCAACATCGCAAACGACTTGGTACATTGTTGTGGGATTATGGCAGAACCAAACATGAGAATGAAGATGAAAGTGAGCCAGAGTTTTGTAAAAGAAGTTTTAGAAAAAATGCTCATGTAACACTGAAGAACAATTAGTCTTATTCTTTAGTTTAGTTATCTATTATTTTGGGATCTGTAAACACATTAGTATTTTTTTGTGGCTTATTATGGCATAGTATTTTTAATCTATTATTTATCTTTTGCAGGCTAAACGTATCTTTTCCTTTTTTTTTTTGAAACTAAGAAATTACCAATATGTAGCATGGGTATTTTGATATTTATGTAATTTTTAAAGTTTTGCTTACTGTTTATTCTATTTTTTAATATTTAGATGTGTATGTCTAAATTTTCTTTCTCATGCTCATTTCTTTATAACATGTGAGTCAACACTTGATAGTGTATAAATTAAGTTTGACAACAGACAAATATAGTAGACATTAAGCAAGACAGTAGACAAATATCGGTTTTAAGCATGAGTAAATGCCAAAATTAGGAATTTGAAATAAAGGTTGCAGAATAAGAATGCACAGATTGAGTAAACATTATCATAACTGGTGAATTTTTTATCTTCTTTTTCTTTCGGATATTTTGATAACTAACAGAAATGATTCGTGGCCATTTTGCAATACCCACACCCTAGCTAATACACATTAACTGTCTTTTTTAAATACTTAGTATAATTTAAAATTAAACTATTTTGTGTCATGCTATAAATAACATCTATATCGTAAACTTGGTTATGTATATCCGTAAACAAACCACACCAGTATTGTGTATATCTCTATCCCCATGTATATCAATACTTAATTGTATAACTACATGTATACATTTAATTGAGCTAACATGTATATCTTGATTTGTATATCCGTAAACAAACCACACCAGTATTGTGTATCTCTATCCCAATGCATATCAATACTTAATTGTGCAACTACATGTATACATTTAATTGAGCTAACGTGTATATCCTGATATGTATAACCGTGAACTAACTACACTAGTGTTGTGTTTATCTCTATCCCTATGTATATCAATACTTAATTGCACAAGTGAATGTATACATTAATTGTTCTAATAGGTATATCTTGATTTGTAAATCCATAAACTAACAACGCCAGTATTGTGTATATCTCTATCCCCATGTATATCAATACTTAATTGTACAAATATATGTATACATTTAATTGAGCTAACATGTATATCCTAATATGTATATCCGTGAACTAACAATACCAGTATTGTGTATATCTCTATCTCCATGTATATCAATACTTAATTGTACAAATATATATATACATTTATTGTATATTTGTATGTATAACAAGAACAAAGATGTATATCCTAACTTGTATATCCATAAGTAATGTTAAATCTTTCCGTGTCAATAAAATTCAGTGTTCAGTATGACAACATAGTAAAGAAACTTCATATAAAATGATTAAAGTGTTCAAAATCATGTGCCATAATACTGTTTACATGTCTATACAGTAATATACATGATGATATACATGTCCTACACAACTTAATGTATTGACCTCGACCAGCTAAATTATATGATACATTTTGATATACATGCGAAAATGCAACCTCTAATAAATTAAAACTTGCATATACAAGTGCAAAATTTAAATAACTTGAGTGTACTTGAAAATGAATAATATTTCATTCATTTAATAAACTTGCTATATACATAAATAATTTATCTTTAAGGTCACTCAGTGGTTATTAGGTATATTTCTACATGTTCTCCTATTGTGGCCCTCACGTCTACATTGTCCACATGAACTCTTTGGCCTCTTAGCTTGTGTTTCTGAAACCTTCTTGTATCTCACCTTCTTAGGTCTTCCAGGCATCTTATTCCCGACTGGTGGCAATACAACTTGTTCTAATACCTCTACAGGCATTGTCCATGTACTTTCATCTGGAAGAGGATAAATTGGAATGTCGTATGCTTTCAACATATATTCATTGTTGTAGTACATAGAGCATTAATCTTCACCCTCCAAGTTTTTTGACCTCAAAACCGCCCACGCATGCAGACAAGGGATTTAATCTAACTGGAACCTTCTACAACTACATGTCCTTTCCCTAAGGCAAACGATGAACAACCTCCCATTGTCAATAACTGAATGTAAGTTTTCAGTTAATGGTCTCACCTATATTTTATAGAAAAGTAAGATTAGTCAAAACTTTACGTAACTAATCCAAAAGATTAACCCTATTGAGTGTTTCTGTAGATAAACATGAATTTGAAATAAGGAACATGTTATATAATATAAACATACCATCATATGTTGTGATGCATCAAGATTTTCATCCAGTATAGCATTGTATTTTACGGTAAGCTTTGTAAATTTCGCTTGTGCAGTGTTTCGATTTGTGTAGTTCCACCTGTTGATCAACATTCGAATTTCTTCCAGTAATTGTTGTATCGGAAGTTTCCTCGCTTCCCTAATTGATGAATTTAATGACTCTGCAATGTTGAAAGTCATTGTCATTGTCCTGTTGACTTTTGCATGCGCTCTACACTACTTGTGATACCCAATATCAAATAAGTAATACTTTACTCTTCCATCTATTTGTTCCATCTCTGTCATATAAACTCTTGAATGGTATATGCTCTTGCCGTAGCAAAAAATATCTCTCTTAGCTCTTCTTGGTTCCTCTTATATCTGTCCTTTATGTTATTCCATAGATGCAATATACAAACATAATGAGAAACTTGAGGATACACTATTGAAGCTGCCTTCGCTATGCTCTCATTTCTGTCCGATACAATGAACATGTCATCTCTGTCACTGAACGCTTCTTTGAACCTTTCGAAGAACCACCCCCATGAGGCATCATTCTCTTTATCAACAATTGCATATGCAAGTGGTAAAATCTTGCATGTTTATAATATATTAATTATATTTATTCAACAAAGTGCTTATTATAAATATATTCTATTTATTAAGTGTATAGTATATGCACACATCAATATGGAATATTTTATAATAATATACATGCGCTGGATAGGGTGGGGGTGGGGGTGGGGGAGGTTAAATACATATGCATGTTTAATCGATATGCACAGATTTAAAATAAATATATAAGTATAAATGGTTATACACAGAAAATTTATACATATACGTATACTCTAATATACAAAAAGATAAATGGATATACACAAATATGTTAATGAAATACAGTAGAGTTTTTCTAGAACAAACCTCCAGCATCTTGCGAGCAAGCTGTGAGTAACATTCCTCTGTATGTTGCTTTAAGGAAGCTTCCATCAATCACAACAATCGGTTTGCAAAATTTTCATCCCTTAATTGATGCATATAAGGCGGCAAAAGTATACATGAAGTGTTCTTCATCTGATTTTCTCAAACTCACAACTGACTCGGGGTTGGAATGCATCAATATATATAAGTAGCTCGGCAACTTTGCATACGACTCACTTGGGTCTCCTCTCAAAAACTTATGTGCCTTTTGCTTTGATCTATTTGCCTTCTAGTAGCTTAAGTCAATACTATAATGTTTTTTCATGTATTTCATTATGTCCTTTATAGTATATACTGTTTTAGGATCAACATATTTATCACAAATAATTCTTCCAATTATAGGAGCAGTAGCTACACGTTATGTAAACAATCTATCCCTCGCCGAACATATGTGATCCTTACTGAATTTTCTAATCCTAAATATTTTTGACTTGTTTAGAGATGAAGACATGAAAAAATGCATGCAACGGTCATTGACACATACGAGGTAGTATCTAATAACATCCAAATTTATACAATAGTAAATAAATTAAGATAAACTATCGTAATCATTACTATAAAAAAACTGACGATTGTCTACAATTATTAAAGTTAGATATATATTCATACCTTTATGGACTTGATCGATCAACCTTAAACTGAATTTTTTTTTCGAATAGCATAGTTTTTCAACACCATCATCAGTGTCTCCTTGTCCTTGTACAGTTGACCTTCCGAAACTGTACTATTTAGAGGATCATCTATTATTGGAGTTTTATCAAAATTTACAACTTCAGGATCATCTATGTTATCAAACCCAATCAACTGCAGTGCATCACCATTATGTATATCATATGTACTGGCAATTTATAGGCATACAGATGAATTTTTCTCGTTTCGATTAAAAGCGTGCATATCTTTCTCTTTCGTTCTCATACACAGTGAATATTCATTAAACGCATAATTTTTCTTCTTCAACTCGATATATACACACAATCCCATATCATTGTGTATCATCATTGGTGGTGAATCATTATCGCATTTGTATTGGATTTCAAGCAAATTAATTGTGGTGTCAACCATCAATTGTTTTGAAATTGTAGAAACAAAATCAGCAAATTTAGTTTATGTACTAATCACTACGCCTTCAACTGAGTAATTCACAAATCGATTGTTGCTATCCCAATGTCCCCCGTGCTGTATCAAAATTGGCAAAGTAGCCACTGAATCTGTATTCTCTATGGAGAGATTGAAACCCTTCTTCAGCCGATTTCTTAGAACTTCAAAAATAAAGAAAATTGTTCTCAAAGAAAGTACTAATTATTGCATCAGAATATAGAAATTTGATATTCAACTGCCGTAATTGCTGAAAAAACTTCGCATCCTTTTTGATTTTTGAAGGAAATATAGTTTCTGCATTTGGTTTTATTTTGGTCGACTGGGTAGTTACGCTTCTGAAGGGATACATCGTGCAAGCTTGAATGGTGGGACATAATCTTAAGATCCCCCTATTTTTGAGGGGTTTATATAATCGTGTCTGTTGGGATTTGGCTATTTTACGCCAATATTTTTGGGCTACTAGTACCAACCTAAATTTATGGGCAATAAAATGCCAATTATAGTTAAGCATTGTTATACGGTGTCAATTCCCCCTTGAAGGGGTTTTGGCATGGTATAACAACATACCCATATAATTGGCAAAAAATAGCCTTAGTTATAGATATTGGCATCAAATAGCCAATAAATATATATCACAATAATAATATGCATATCACAACCTTTTTCTTCTTCTTCTTTGTCTATATCAACATGTATATTAAAATTTTATTTTCATTCTTTGTATATAAATAATATTATTCTTTGTATATCGATAATATAAAATTATATATATAGTTATTGATGCCTTTATATTAATGTATATCACAATAAAAATATTGTATTATTTGTATATCACAGTGTATAGCACATCAGACATGTGTATACCAAAATAGATATCATAAGTTTATTTTTCTTCTTTATGTATATCAAAAATTAATTTTCTTTGTATACCAAAATATTATTTACTCCCGCAATTATATTTATTATTTTTTTATTTTAGAACTTGCTTAAACATGCTATATAAAAAAAACCTTTTTTGATCAATAATTAATAATTATATTATTTGTATATCACAGTGTATAACATAATAATAATGTGTACATCAAAAACATTTATTAAAATTTTATTTTCCTTCTTTGTATAACACATTTCAGATTGAAAATTCAAGTTCAAGACGACTCCACATGTGTATCCCCTATTGTAACCCGTGTATATCTCTATATATATATCAGTGATATCTCATGTATATTATGTGTGTCTGTGTATATCCATGAAATATTTTGTTATATATACGATGTACAATGTGATATACACGGGCGTCCATAAAATAATTATGTTGTATACACGATATACAAAGTGATATACACAGACGTCCTTAAAAACTTGTGTGTGAAATACACTGATGTACACGATATACAACGTGATATACACATGTCGCAGTTGGATTTTTAGGTCTGATATTTACCCGAAACCAGTCTAAATCACTTCTGATCTTGCTCAAATTTTGTATATAGCCTAGTTTAAGCATTTTCAACCAATTTCAATCACGTCCACTCATTCAATCCAAATAAAAAAGAAGAGAGAAGAAAAACGAAGTTGAAATATATTTTTTCTCTTTTAGTTTTTGCTAATCTTACTCAAATTTTGCATATAGTCTCGTTTAGGTATTTTTAACTAATTTCAATCACACCCACTCATTCAATCCAACCAAAAAAAGAAAAGAGAAGAAAAACAAAATTCAAATATATTTTCTCTCTCTTAGTTTTGCTAATCTTGCTCAAATTTTGTATATAGCCTCGTTTAGGTATTTTCAACTAATTTCAATCACACCTACTCATTCAATCCAACCAAAAAAAGAAGAGAGAAGAAAGACAAAGTTGAAATATATTTTTTGTCTCTTAGTTTTTGCTAATCTTGCTCAAATTTTGTGTATAGCCTCGTTTAGGTATTTTCAACTAATTTCAATCACACCCACTCATTCAATCCAACCAAAAAAAGAAGAGAGAAGAAAATCAAAGTTGAAATATATTTTCTCTCTTTTAGTTTTTGCTTCTAATTTTCTCTGATGTGAGATCAACCCTACCTTTTCATCCTACTAATTCTTTTTGCATAATTTGCAAAAATTTTGCTAAACTATGAGAGAAAAGAGAAGAGATAGAAGAAGAAATATAAGGAGAGAAAAGGGGTGGGAAGCCAAAATAAGAATGTAATTTTTTTTGAGAGAGAATATAAAAGAGAGTAGTTTTTTTAAAGATTTGGCTATATAATACCAATTGTTCGGGGCTATCTTTGCCAAACCTAATATAAGGTTAAAAAATTACCAATTCCTGTTATGTGTTGTTATAGAATGCCAATTAGTGATTTCAACGGGTCCAGTAGCCTAGCAGCAAATAATTTGCCTAATGGCCGTGTGATATCCAAAACGGGCCAGTAACCGAAATCCTCAATAGTTGGCACATATTTAAATAATGGTTAACCCATATCTTAATGATAAGTTGGATTACATTCTTGTAAGTATGTGTTTGTCTATTTTTCACTATTAATAAATAAATAATTAAATTTATCCAAAAGTGCTAAGCAATCATTAGACACCTTTTAAGTAATATTTGTCATCTTTACGGATTCGCTTGTGTAGCGTGATTTTAATATTCAATAATTAGTTTCATAAATAATCTCATATTGTTTTTCAATAGCTTTAATTACTTCTTAATTTTAATAATTGGTTATCAATATTTGAAATTTGCTTGCTAGGCGCGATTATGACAAACTAATAAATTTTGTCTTTATCACGCATTCACTTGCGTTGTGTGGTTATGCTAATTTAATATTATACAAAATGACCTTTAATAATTCTAATAATCAAGCAATAAAGCAATAAAAGCATATAAGAGGCAAAGCATAACTTCAACACACACATACAACAACCCAATAAAACCCTACAATTGGAGTCTGGGGAGGATAGAATGTACATAGACCTTGCACCTATCCCAAAGGGATAGAGAGACTGTTTTCGATAGACCCTCGACTCAAGTAGACGAAAAAGATAATATATCAGTACTATCAACAAAAACTATAAAAATAATAACAGCATCATAAATACCAGAAAATAGATAAAAAGCAATAACAATAACATGTAAGTAAGGCTCGGTACTGTGAGCACCTAATTTTTGACTATATTTGAATTTTTATCACCTTCTACTATGTAAATATTTTCAGAAATTTAATATATATATATATATATATATATATATATATATATATATATATATATATATATATATATATTTTAGCTTTGTTATATTTTTTTTTATATAGGGTAAAAATTAATAATAATTTAAAAGTTCAATTATTACTATTAGTATTATTTTTATTTTTATTTTTATCTTTATTTTAAAATAAAATAAATTAAAAAACCGAAAATAAATAAATTTATTATTAGTTTTTTTTTTTTTTTTTTGTAAATTTCGGATGGGAATTAAAAAATATTAAAAGTAGAAGAGAAATGTGAGGAAAAAAAAGAGGAGAGAATGAGAAAAAAAAGAGGGAGGAGGGAATTGAGAGAAATTTATTTTTCTTCTTCTAGGATAAGGGAATTTCTACTCGTGTCATTCTTTCTTGGCTTTCTTTCGAAAAATCCAGCAATTCATCACCTAAACTCTAGCCCCAAACCAACTGAAAATCAAGCTAAAAAGCACCACAAAAACGAGCCAAAAACCTAGCGAAACAGTCCCCTTTTGTATAGAAAACAACAGCTCCAAAGTTGAGTCATCGAGTTCGAGCTCCATTTGTCGATTTTGGTTGAGGCTCCCTTTACATCCTTGTCCATTGTCCGAGCTTCAAAACAGTCTTGTAAAGGTCCATTTCTCTCATCATTATTTTATTAAGATATTATGCTTGAATATATAATTTGATCTTATTTAGATTCATGAAGATTGAATTTTTTTTTTTTTTTGTATTAATTGTTAGGTCTCATTAGCTTTGTTAAATTTTGCTACTTTCTTGATGATTAACATGAAGATTGATAAAAAAAATATGATTTTTGGGCACGTAGTGAATATTTGAACTTTGGGAATAAAATCTATTTTTGTTAGTTGAAATAGAAAAATGAGGTTTGGACTTAAAAAAAATAATAATTGGGCCCGGTGGTTGGGCTTTGCTTAATAAAACATGTACTGCTGCAATTGACTAATTGATAGGGGAGATGAACTAGTAACTGGGCATACTCATTAATTGGCTTTAAAAGGCCAATTATACTACGATCCAATTTAATTTATCTGGTCCAAAATAGTTTCTGCCATGCCCAATTTAGTAAGAGCAAAAGCTGACCCATTTTCCATAATTGATTTTCATAGCTCTTGACCTTACACAGATCTCAAACCCTAAGGAAAAATAAATCATGAACACGTGCTAGTTGCTTTAGGCGCGATTAATAAATCATCGTGACTATGGGTATGGTTCCCGTGGCATGGTCACGATACGTAAACCCCAACTCAAGTGCGCGTTTCACGCGACTTGATTTCAACTTCGAATAATAATAAAAATAAACATGTTATAAATTGCGGGTGCATTTCACGTGACGCGATTCGCAATATGTACAAAAACAAATGAGTTTGCGACATCGCGACTTGTTCAAATAAGTTCCATAAATAATTAAAAGCGGTTAAAAGGAATAAAAATGCACATATAGGTTTAAAACATGTATTAAATCAGATAACTAGGCTAATTATTAATAGTTGAGCGATCGTGCTAAAACCACGAAATTCGGGAGTGCCTCACACCTTCTCTTGGGTTAACAGAATTCCTTACTCGGTCTTCTGTGTTCGCAGACCATAAATAAGAGTCAAATTTCCTCGATTTGGGATTCTAAAATAAATCGGTGACTTGGGACACCATAAATTATTCCAAGTGGCGACTCTGAATAAATAAAGAATCCCATCGAATAATATCACTTTAATTGAAAAAACTCTCCTACCCCTACCCCATAAAAAAAAAGGAGGTGTGATAGCTTTGGCGACTCTACTGGGGACAAAAACCCAGAATCTCTGGTTCAGGGTTCAGAATTCGAGCATAGAATAACTGTTATATTTGGCTTTTGTTTATTATTTGATTTTTACGTGTTTGAGCCTAATGTGCTAAATTTCGCTTTTTACCGCTTTGATATTGCCGTGAACTGTATATAAAATTGTTACGATACCCTTCTTCTCTCTGAGTCTTCTAAATCTTTTGGGAAGCGTGCGCTTCGCGTGGCTTCTTTTCTGTTAGAGTCATACCCCTAATTTCAGAACGAGGATCGGATAAGTTGCAAAGCCGGTGAAGCTTCTGTATTCCCGGTACGCTGCCCCCCCGGCTCGAGTTGTCCGCTCGGGTAAGCCAGGTCTAGAACAACATACCCAGAATTTAAATCCAGAATAACATTGCCTCACGTCGGATCCCCAGTAGGAACGTTTGTTTGCATCACGTGTATTTGACTTTGGGAACTCAACACAAGGGTTGGGTCCGTCTAGGACAGGTGTACCCAATATAAAAGATCATCCTGATGCATTTTTATGTGCTACTTGTGCATATGTTTGTTTCGGCTTGCATGTTGACCGGTTTCTAGAATAGGGAAAGAAAATCAAAAAAAAAATCAAAAAAAAAAAATAAAAAATAAGAGTGAAAGGTAGGTATTTGAAAAATTCCGAAACTATGCCGAAAGTTTGAAAAAAAAAGAGAAAGAAAATAAGCTAATATTTTCAAATGTCATGCTTCTTCCCCTGTTCCGTCAAAACTGACCGAACTACGCGGGTCTGATTCTCACCGGATGTGAGATACGTAGGCAAACCTCATCGGTTCTGGACCCAATTTTCAAAAATTAAAAAATATTTCCCTTTAATTCCTTCTTTATAAGTTTTTCTTTGACACATAAAATCCAAAATTTTTCCTTCTTTTATAGAAGTTTTTCTTTTGGAAATTTAAAAAAAAAGTCAAAATCTAAAAATATTTTTCTTTAATTCATTCTTTAGAAGTTTTTCCTTAGAAAATCCCAAAAAAAAAAATTTAAAACCAAAAAAAAAAAATTCATTATAGAAGTCTTTCATTTGAAAAAAGAAACAAATCAATTCAAAATCCAAAAATATTTTCTACCTTTCTTTTAGAAATCTTTCTTCCAAAAAATTTATAAAATAAATCCAAAATAATTTTTTCTTTCTTTTCAAAAATTCTCAAAAAAAGAAAAAAACAAAGAAATCGAAATCAAAAAAAAAAAATCTTTCATCTTTATAAGTCTTTCGAAAATAAAAAGAAAAAATAAAAAAAATCAAAATCCAGAAAAAAAAGAGTTAGTTTATTTACTTTATTCCTAATCTTTCCGAACTACGCAAATCTGATTCATGCGGCGTCATGATACGTAGGCAATACCCATCGGATTCGATCATTGACATTAAATAAACTGAGTGAAAAAAAAGAGAAGAAAGAAAAAGAAAGAAAAGAGTGACAAAAATAACAAAAAAAAATAAAACAAAGAGCGAAAAAAAAACTAAGAAAAAAAAAAAAGAAAAAGCAAGAGTGAAAAATCCAAAAAGAGAACTCTGTGTCGAGATTGACAAATAAAACCGCGGAATATTTTTGTGAATATGCTGTCATATGGCGCGAGCAAGCCGCCAGGGGAAAGCCTCCAATGGACGAAACATAAATGGTTACGATCTTCCTACTGGCCCAAAAGGCGAATTACTTCCAGAACATGATGTCTGCTATGGGTAATCTGTTCGCCGAGGCTATCAAAATTGGGGAGATGGTCGAAAATGGTTTAAAAACGGGCCAAATTTTGAGTTATGCTGCCTTTAAAACCACATCACAGGCCGTTCAGAGTGGTTCGGAGGGTTTGATGAACAGAAATTGGAGAGATGAGGAATTTGATACGGCACTGAAGGCCCTTACAACCCTTACCGAGACAGAGGAAAAGCCAAAAACAGTCACCAAGCCTGAAAATTCCCTACCAGACGGGAGTCTCAGTAGCCAGTCTTGCTATCCTTTCTGCGTTCGGATTATCTCAGGGTATGATCTGGATGTTTTACTTTATTGTCTTACTTTCCGGTGTAAACCCATCTATCTTTAAAATTCAAAAAAAAAAAATCAATCGAAATCAAATGAAATTAATATTTCATTGTCCAGGAATGTCTCTTTTCTTAATTTTGTCACTTCTGTTATTCTTTTTTCAGTTCTGTTAAATGCAGATTTCAATAACATGGCATGCTTGCGGACTTTATGCCCCGATCCTAAAACGCTGTCAGACTTCGAAATAATGAATCAAGAATCAGAATGCAATGAAGATAGGTTGAAGGAAATAAAATAAAGAATCAGAACAGCTAAAGAAAAATTAGCTTCGGATTGGAAAGGTCCATACATTGCACAAGAGTACTGCCAAAAGAGAGCGTTATACTTGGGACACATCGAAGAAAATATCCCTGAAATAACTGTCAACGCAGGTGCAGTGAAAAGGTACTATGTTGGATCCTCTATATAGCATTAATGTTCTCCGGTTGGGATGAAGAAGGCTTTCTTTCTCACTATCCAAATATTTAACCCTTTGCAAACCCTTTTAAGCCGGCTCTCATTTTTTGATTACCCTCATTGGAACCCGAAAGTCATTATTGAAAAATAAAAAAAAATGAAAAGAGAAGAAAAAAGAAATATAAAAAAAAGGAAGAAAAGACAAAGAAAATGAAATGAAATGAAAAATGAAAAAAAAGAGAAGAAAAGAAAGGAAAAAGAAAGAGAAGAAACCAAAACAGAAAATAAAACCAAAACAAAAGAGAATCAAAAACAAAGTTCTCGTCCTTGAACTACGTTTGACTTGATTCCGAAAGGATACGTAGGCAGCCTCTCTCTGGGATTCAGTCACACCAAAATAAAAATTCACATTCCCCAAAAGTTGAAACTGGGGCAAAATTTATAATGGTTCGACGATGGTTTCGCCCGAAGGATTCCAAAGTTGTAAGTCAGTCCAAATCCTTTTCACCCAAACCTTTTTCAAAGTCCTTCTGATCAATCAATGAGAATGTTCAAGAATTGGAGGATACAGTCACAGGATCTGATGCAACCAAAATGAGAGAAATGAAATGAGAGAGTCTTATTGGTGAAAATCCTCACGGGCACCATAAGGCGATGGGAAGCAAAGAAATTAGAATCAGAGTTTTATTGGTGAAAACCCTCACAGGCACCGTAAGGCGATGGGAAGTAAAGAAATTAGAATGAGAGTCTTGTTAGTGAAAACTCTCAAAGAGCATAATAAGGCGATGGTGAGAAGAGAAATGAGAGAGGCCAGTTGGTGAAAAACCGCAAAGGGCGCCACTGATCGAAAAGAGGATCTTCACAGCCATTGGCATTGACACAGTCCTAGGCAAGGTTTCTCGGTTTCAAGGCAAAAGTTGTGATGAATTTCTGAGAATCAGACAGTTTACACAGATCAGACATCTAGTCCAAAAGGCATGTCATATTCATTGAAGTCCGCATGTACTCCAGATAAGTCCTTCTTTCCTTTCCCCGAAAGGGCCACTTCTTGTCTTTCATTCTCTATTCTTGTTTGTATTTCTTTGAATCCCTTTCGGTCTAATTCTGTTCCCAAATTAAGATAAAGAAAGAATGGTAAGACTGATTTACAGGGCTCTCGTTTGATACAAGCTAATATGAAGAAGAAAAAAAAGGCACCCACAGCCTTGGCAGGGGCATCAAGTCAACCCCGACTGGCCATGGCGGTCGATCCTCCAAAATCAAAAGCTCTTAGAAGGAAGAAATCAAATTGAAGTGCCTACTAAGGTAAAATGAAGTTGAAAAGATTAAGTCCCACGTGGCTAACCGTCTTGGCAAGGTTTGAAAAGCCAAAGGTTCCCCAATGCTCTGAAGTTAATTTTAGAAGAAAGAAGTGAAAAGCCCACAAAGGCAAAATGAAGCTGAAAAAGGTTAAGTCCCACACGTAAAGTTTTGGAAAAGCCAAGGGTTTTCCAGAGCCAGAAATGAAATCGGTGTTCAGGGAATAACCAGTTGTAGCTAAAAGTACCATCAAAGAAGACATGCCGAGATCAAGTGACTGAAATACTCAAGGCCGCAAAACCAACCACCGTTTCAAACTAACAAATTGTTCTTTGTTTGAACCACAGGAAACATGTGCAATCCAAAAGCAGCCTTGCAAGAAGCAGGTGCAACTAAAAAAAGAAAAAAAGAAAGAAAAAAGAAATAGCGCGGGAGCTAGAAACAACTTTGAAACAGCGACAACTCCAAAAGGGAAGTCTTCTCCAAACTCTTTCCCGCATTTTACTCATTATCTTAAAAGAAAATATATGAAATTAAAAAGAAATAAAATAAAAGATTAAAAAAAAAAAAACCAAATCATGATAGTATAGGGTCTCCAATCCCTAGTTGCATTTTCCAACATAGGGTTTTCACTCCCTAGTTGAGATTATTTTAGATATAGGGTCTCCACTCCCTAGTCTTTTTTCCAACATAGGGTCTTCACTCCCTAGTCGCTTTTCCAACATAGGGTCTTCACTCCCTAGTTGATTTTATTTTAGACATAGGGTCTCCACTCCTTAGTCTCTTTTCCAACATAGGGTCTTCACTCCCTAGTTGATTTTATTTTAAACATAGGGTCTCCACTCCCTAATCGCCTTTTCCAACATAGGGTCTCTACTCCCTAGTTGATTTTATTTTAGACATAGGGTCTCCACTCCCTAGTCCTTTTTCCAACATAGGGTCTCCACTCCCTAGTTGATGTTTTTAGACATAGGGTCTCCATTCCCTAGTCTGCTTTTCCAATATAGGGTCTACACTCCCTAGTTGATGATTATTTTAGACATAGGGTCTCCACTCCCTAGTTGCTTTTCCAACATAGGGTATCCACTCCCTAGTTGATGTTTTTAGAAATAGGGTTTCCACTCCCTAGTCTGTTTTTCCAACATAGGGTCTCCACTCCCTAGTTGATGTTTTTAGACATAGGGTCTCTACTCCCTAGTTTGCTTTTCCAACATAGGGTCTCCACTTCCTAGTTGATGTTTTTAAACAAAGGGTCTCCACTCCCTAGTATGTTTTTCCAACATAGGGTCTCCACTCCCTAGTTGATGTTTTTAGACATAGGGTCTCCACTCCCTAGTCTGCTTTTCCAACATAGGGTCTCCACTCCCTAGTTGATGTTTTTAAACATAGGGTCTCTACTCCCTAGTTTGCTTTTCTAACATAGGGTCTCCACTCCCTAGTTAATGATTATTTTAGACATAGGGTCTTCACTCCCTAGTCGCTTTTCCAACATAGGGTCTCCATTCCCTAGTTGATGTTTTTAGACATAGGGTCTCCACTCCCTAGTCTGTTTTTCCAACATAAGGTCTCCACTCCTTAGTCTCTTTCCCAATATAGGGTCTCCACTCCTTAGTTGATTTTATTTTAGACATATGGTCTCCATTCCCTTGTCTCTTTTCCAACATAGGGTATCCACTCCTTAGTTGATTTTATTTTAGACATAGGGTCTCTACTCCCTAGTCTCTTTTCCAACATATGGTCTTCACTCCCTAGTTGATTTTATTTTAGACATAGGGTCTCAATTCCCTAGTCACCCTTTCCAACATAGGGTCTCCACTCCCTAGTTTATTTTATTTTAGACATAGGGTCTCCACTCCCTAGTTTCTTTTCCAACATAGGGTCTCCACTCCCTAGTTTATTTTATTTTAGACATAGGGTCTCCACTCCCTAGTCTCCTTTCTAATATAGGGTCTTCACTCCCTAGTTGATTTTATTTCAGACATATGGTCTCTACTCCCTAGTTTCTTTCCCAACATAGGGTCTCCACTTCCTAGTTGATCTTTTCGACATAGGGTCTCCACTCCCTAGTTGATGTTATTTTAGACATAGGGTTTCTACTCCCTAGTCTCTTTTCCAACATAGGGTCTCCACTCCCTAGTTGATTTTATTTCAGACATAGGATCTCTACTCCCTGGTTTCTTTCCCAACATAGGGTCTCCACTCCTTAGTTGATGTTTCCAACATAGGGTCTCCACTCCCTAGTTGATTTTATTTTAGACATAGGGTATCCACTCCCTAGTCTCTTTTCCAACATAGGGTCTTCACTCTCTAGTTGATGTTTTTAGACATGGGGTCTCCATTCCCTAGTCTGCTTTTCCAACATATCTCCACTCCCTAGTTGATGATTATTTTAGACATAGGGTCTCCACTCCCTAGTCGCTTTTCCAACACAGGGTCTCCACTCCCTAGTTGATGTTTTTAGACATAGGGTCTCCACTCCCTAGTCTGTTTTTCCAATATAGGGTCTCTACTCCCTAGTTGATTTGATCTTAAATGCAGGGTACACCACTCCTCGATATCTTTGCCAATATAGGGTATCCCATTCCCTGGCCACATTTTTCCAACATAAGGTACACTAATCCTTAGTTGAGACATCCTTTTGACAATAAAAGAACACCATCCAAAAAAAATATATGACTTTTTTCAGGGTACACCACTCCCGACCTTTTATTGCTTTCAATAAAGAAGTTTAGAATTTTATTACAATAACTCACGAAATTTTCCTAGTGCAAACTGGGGCAAAATAATTCCGTTCGTTTGTTTGTTTTGGTGTCTGATTAGGTTTTATCTCGAGGCACAGGATTCGAGATGACCAAAAGAAGAAGTCTCAATTCAGAATAAAAGAAAAAAAATAAGTGAATCCAAAATGCAAAAGCAGTTGAAAAGATGTGGAATGCTCAAGACATGACTGAAGCCACGAGCATTGTAGTCCCGGTTTGATTAGAAGAAGCTATAGAACAATGAACTGGAACCCACAGCTAGTGAGCATCAAGGTTTAGATCAGAGTATGTATGAAGAACCAGTCAAGACTCAAGATCAAGTTTCAGAAGACTCATAGATAGGAATCTTGTAACTCATAACTCATAGGCTTGTTTAGTTTTTTTTTTATTTTGATATAATAGCAGGACAGCGGACTGGAGCCTCGACGGAACCTCACCCGACTCCTCAACTCATCATTCCACTATTCTCCTTGAACTACACGCGACCTGATTCTCCTATAACCCGGGATATGTAGGTTGTCCAAAATCAGGACTCGGTTGCACCCTATCTTTTATTTCTTTTCCTTTTGAATAATGGCTTGGTCAAAAATTAGTTACATGGCTCACTTAGTCTTTGCCTAAAAACTCTTCATGTTCCAAAGCAAAGAGGGACATCTATGAGCACCTAATTTTTGATTATATTTGAATTTTTATCACCTTCTACTATGTAATATTTTCAGAAATTTAATATATATATATATATATAGGGTAAAAATTAATAATAATTTAAAATATCAATTATTACTATTAGTATTATTTTTATTTTTATTTTTATCTTTATTTTTAAATAAAATGAATTAAAAAAACGAAAATAAATAAATTTATTATTAGTTTTTGTTTTTTGGTAAATTTCGGATGGGAATTAAAAAAATAGTAAAAGTAGAAATATAAAATCAAAAAGTAAAAGTAAAAGTAGGTAGAAATTGTTTAATAAAAAAAAATAAAAGAAAGTGGAAAATTTAAAAAATAAAAGTAAAAGAATGTGAAAATTTAAAAATGAAAAGTAAGATAAAGTTGGAATTAAAAAATAAAAGTAAGGGTATCTGATTTTTTTTTTTATAAAAGTAAAAGTAAGTGAAAATTAGAAAAATAAAATAAAATAAGTGGGAAATAAAAAAAGAAAAGTAAAATAAGTGGGAAATAAAAAAAGAAAAGTAAAAAAAATAGGATTTTAAATATATTAAAAGTAAAAAAAAAGTGATTAATTTAAAAATAAAAGTAAAGGAAAGTGGGGAATTATTTCTTTTTAAAAAAATAAGAAAAATGGGAAGTGGAAATTCTTTTAATTAAAAAATAAAAAAATAAAACAAAATTAAAAAATCTGAAAATTTCGAATTTTTTTCTATAAATAGAAGAGAAATGTGAAGAAAAAAAGAGGAGAGAAGGAGAAAAAAAAGAGGGAGGAGGGAATTGAGAGAAATTTATTTTTCTTCTTCTAAGATAAGGGAATTTCTACTCGTGTTATTCTTTCTTCAGCTTTCTTTCGAAAAATCCTGTAATTTATCACCTAAACTCCAGCCCCGAACCAACTGAAAACCAAGCTAAAAAGCATCATAAAAACGAGCCAAAAACCCAGCGAAACAGTCCCCTTTTGTATAGAAAACAACAGCTCCAAAGTTGAGTCGTCGAGTTCGAGCTCCATTTGTTGATTTTGGTCGAGGCTCCATTTACATCCTTGTCCATTGTCCGAGCTTCAAAACAGTCTTGTAAAGGTCCATTTCTCTCATCATTATTTTATTAAGATATTATGCTTGAATATATAATTTGATCTTAATTAGATTCATGAAGATTGAATTTTTTTTTTCTGTATTAATTGTTAGGTCTCATTAGCTTTGTTAAATTTTGCTACTTTCTTGATGATTAACATGAAGATTGATAAAAAAAAATATAATTTTTGGACACGTAGTGAATGTTTGAACTTTGGGGATAAAATCTATGTCTGTTAGTTGAAATTGGAAAGTGAGGTTTGGACTTAAAAAAAATTAATGATTGAGCCACGTGGTTGGGCTTTGCTTAATGAAACATGTACTACTGCAATTGACTAATTGATAGGGGAGATGAACTAGTAACTGGGCATACTCATTAATTGGCTTTAAAAAGACAATTATACTACGATCCAATTTAATTTATCTGGTCCAAAATAGTTTCTGCCATGCCCAATTTAGTAAGAGCAAAAGCTGACCCATTTTCCATAATTGATTTTCATAGCTCTTGACCTTACACAGATCTCAAACCCGTAAGGAAAAATAAATCATGAACACGTGCTAGTTGCTTTAGGCGCGATTAATAAATCATCGTGACTATGGGTATGGTTCCCGCGGCATGGTCACGATACGTAAATCCCAACTCAAGTGCGCGTTTCACGCGACTTGATTTCAACTTTGAATAATAATAAAAATAAACATGTTATAAATTGCGGGTGCGTTTCACGTGACGCGATTCGCAATATGTACAAAAACAAATGAGTTTTTGACATCGCGACTTGTTCAAATAAGTTCCATAAATAATTAAAAGCGGTTAAAAGGAATAAAAATGCACATATAGGTTTAAAACATGTATTAAATCAGATAACTCGGCTAATTATTAATAGTTGAGCGATCGTGCTAAAACCACGGAATTCGGGAGTGCCTCACACCTTCTCTCGGGTTAACAGAATTCCTTACCCGGTCTTCTATGTTCGCAGACCATAAATGAGAGTTAAATTTTCTCGATTTGGGATTCTAAAATAAATCGGTGACTTGGAACATCATAAATTATTTCAAGTGGCGACTCTGAATAAATAAAGAATCCCATTTCGAATAATGTCACTTTAATTGGAAAAATTCTCCTACCCCTACCCCCTCGAAAAAAAGAAGGTGTGACAGGTACTATGAAAAGTAGAAGAATAGTGTGGACACAACAATAACCACTTGCAGTATAGGACATAACCCTATCAGACTAGCCTCTCACCCGGTACGAAGTAGAGAAGTGCTCTACTATCTTTTAACCTACAACCCTAATGTTTGACCTCCACACCTTCTTATCAAGGGCATGTCCTCGAAAATCCGAAGTCTCGCCATGTCTCGCCTGATCACCTCTCCCAAATATTTCTTGGGCCGCCCTCTATCTCTTCTCGTACTTGCTAAAGCTAACCGCTCACATCTCCTTACTGGACATTTTGGCTTCTCCACACATATAAGAGGCAAGGCATAACTTCAACAAACACATGAGTATTTAAAATTGATTTAACGAAAAAGGTTCTGATATACCCCTTTATTATTAGAAAATTATAAAATTATCTTCTATTATACTATTGGATCAAAAGAATCTCTATCATCGTACTATTCAAATATATATACCCCTAACTTGATGACTAGACACTTGATACGCATTCAAGACTGTTGGTCCGTTTGGTTTTAACATTTGAGCAAAATGCAATACATAACAGTGCTAAATATTACACTAACGTGACTCAGTAACATTAAAAAGTGAGGGAGATGATACAAGTAATTAACATTGTTGCACCACGGTATTCAAAGCCTGAATCATAGGCTCAAAATCCGGGAACTCTTTAGATATTTTAATTCCACAAAAATCATAAAATACTTGTTGCAAATTCTAAATGTCATTTTTCTAGCAAGTTAATTTTAATATAAAGATTGAATATAAAAGTAAAAAGACAAAGAAGGAAATAACTTGTAAATCAAACTTTAAGATAAATCATGTAGTAATTATGACAGCATCTTATAATTAAGATGAAAGCTTGTTTATCATGTTTTACTAAATTATTTGTTTTAGGGCGCAACACTAAACGAGATGCTTTTACGAATTTCTTAACAAGTTTATCAAAGATACTGTTGTCTCAACAAAATGAAGAAAATCGTCGCTCTTTGGTTTTAATGGAGATTTGCGAATAGGCGGTTCAGCGAATGATTCTTCACAAGAGCTGGAATCATCCGTGGCATCTATTGCAAAACTCCGGGCAAAAAAAAACTCATTTGCATCTAAGTATTCAATAGAAGATGTAATGTCATCCACTGCTTCATCATAATTGTCCTTACAAATTTGAAGACATTGCTTGAGAACAACTTCTTTAGTTTGCTGCAATAGAATTAAGACTTCATTATAAATGTTCTTAGCCTTAGCTAAAGACAATTGAAGCATAATTCTTGTCAAGCCTTTTTGATCAGCAGAAGAGCTCTTTGGGTTCGCTCTAAGAGATTCGACACATAATTTGTAGTCACTAGACTTTCGACAAACATCGTCAATCAAATCTCCCAAAGAAGGATTTACAAAAGAGTGAGAGATAAAGAAGATCACTAGTAATATTTTCATTGAATTCATTTTTCATATATTTTTTGAGTCATTGAACTGTTTTTATAGCATATAATATTCACAATTATGGTTCTACATTAATGGAGAAGATTATCCTGATATTAAAGTATGAAGATTGTGGGAATCTAAATTTGCTTTTGTGAAAAAATAATAATTATTACTCATAAGGTGTGTGTTGTTATCTTTTAATTTAGGAGAGAAATCTATAGTTCATTCCAAGAATGCTTTGCAATAAAACCTTTTTTCTTTAAATGACTAGTAAATCTAGATAAATTAATTATGCAGAAAAAGGTTCAGGGTATGTAATTCATGACAAAAGTTTTTAGTGTTATTTAACACATGATCGACTTCCTGTGTTTTTTTTCTTCCTTTATTTTAGACCTCAAGAACTTCAGAAATGTAATGTTTGTTTACCCGAAAAACGGATAGAATTGAGTTTGTACGTAGTTCTAAGGATATATGATATAACTTGATACAAACCGTAGGGATAAATAGAAATATCAAATATGGATTGTAAAGAATGCAAAGTAAACAAGGTTGTAAAGAAGATGATTTTTCGGACTAAACAAGTTGAATCAATTTATGAAGCTTTAAAGAATAACTCTTCAATATAGGAGAATATGGTACTTGGATTACAATATAAGAAAAAACTTGGTCCTTACAGAAATAATAACCATCCTCTTTATAGTAGAGGGATCTTACTTTAGATATAATTAAAAATACATAGTGGGAGACCCATGATAAATCAGCTTTTCCATAATTCCTGCCAAGATTCTCTCCTCTAGTGGGATTGCAACGGCTCTTGTCTATGAGCTCGATATTGACTCGAGTTTTCAGTCTTGACTCGAGCTCTCAATCTTGACTTGAGCTCGATTCTGACTCGGATCCTTGAATTGATTTGGGGTCAATGTCGGCCGGTCTCTGAATCATAAGCTCGATAACTTTACTTTGCATCATAGTTCGATTTGGATTCGAGCTCGACATTGATCGGTCCCCTGGGCTCGAAGCTTGCTTGTACCATCTTCGGAACCCATCTCAAAGTCTTAATTTGATCCATTATGTTTTGATCCCGATCAATCGTACGAAATTCGAAATCTATTTCGACCGTATACAGATAGTCCCCTCGTTTCTCGGGAAGGATGTGGTGAGAAACGATATGATTTCTCAACGGCTCGATCGGATTATAAGCTGACGTTTACATTGGGCTCGACCATGATGCACGTGATAGTTGTCCCGTCGATTTAGTCTTTCAAGGCATTTAATGCATGTCAGACGGTGGTCTGCCACCGCTGATACTGAACCGCCATTGCTTTAACCTATAAATAATCCTTCCTTTTATCATTTACCACTTTTACATCTTCAATCTTCCAAATTTTCCAAGTTCTTTTTCGTATTCTCTCAGTGTTCGCAAATCTGTGATTCTTCTTTGCAAAATTCTTCTTCTAAATTATCGAATCTTTGTCACCTTCTTTAAATCCAAAATGGTGAAGACATTAAAAATCGTCCCCCAAAAAGAAAAAGCTTCTTCTTCCTAATCCGCCGCCGACAAAATACTGGTGGATCCACGTCCTGAGGAGTGCATTGCGGCGGCGTGTGTTCTTACCTCTGATTTTAAACTTAATAAAGGTTTGCCGGTTCCTGGCCGATGTGAGCCCGTATCGAGATATATTTGTTCGATAACCTGGGAGCACATCGAGCGGATAAAGAAATATTGTAACTGGGAAAACAAAGAAGTGGTAGTGTTGTCTCCTGAAGAGGATATTACTACTCACGTGAGAGGGTTTTTAAGCGTGTATACTTACCCTTTCTCCTGAAGATACATCTTTCCTTTTGGCGAATTGTTATTTTGATCCGATATTTTGTGAGTAAAATCAAGGGGATGCCTTTCACCCTCGATCATCTTGTCCGATTATATCGTCCTCACCTTTTTCGAGGAGGGTTAATAAAACTCCAATGTCAAGCTACCAAGGCTCTATTCTCGAGTATAGACGAGGATAAGGATTGAGGCTGGATGGGAAGGTTCGTTCGAGTAAGGACTTCGGACCTGATTCTGACCGAAAAGATGCCTTTTCCCGAGTAGTGGAACATGAAGCATAATTGTAATTCTATTGTTATCTCCTATTATTTTGTTCTTTCATTTCTTTTCTCACCAATATTCCCCTTTTGTGATGCAGCGGTTCCCTGGATGCCCGGCGCAGTACCCGATCTCAATAACTGGGTACGTGATTTGGTTTCGACCTTCTCATACGCCGAGCGCTCATGGCGCGACTTGTCAAAGAGTCGATGGGAGGACAAAAATTACGGTAAGCACCGTTCTCATATCTTTTGGTAATTTGAATAAGATGCTTTTCACACACTTCAATAAACTTTTCCGTATGCAGGTGTGGGCAAAGATGCAATTTTGAGGCCCTCATCTGTCGAGGAAGAGGCTTCGGTCTCTGTCTCAAAGCCGGTGAAAAATAATAAGAGGAAACGAGCCCATGTCCTCGAAGATCAAAAACCGAAGAAGAGGACTGCTCGTAAGCCGAACAAGAATATCTTTCCTTCGACCGTAGAATCAGTTCTGCGTCTGAAGGGATGAAGAAGAAGAAGAGAACGATAGGTCTGCGCTGGCGGCCCGAACAAAGAAGACCACCGACGTCCCACAGGCAGTTGGGTCGATGGTGGTTCATAAGGCTCCGCCTCGAACTGAGGATATATCGGAGAGAGATTCGAGCAGAGCCCCCGAATTGCCAGAGATCGAAGATGCTTCCCATCGAAGCCGACGGATGGAGGATATGTCTGAAGGGGCTCTTCCCAAATCTTTTCGAACCAAAGAGAATGCCCCAGGTGATTCATTTGGGGCAGTAGCAATCGAAGACTTGCCCACCTTCCCTACTTTTTCCGCAGGGGCGATTCGGGAAGCCCAAGCTTTGGGGGCCCTCAAATTAGATAGGTCTCATGATGGAGAGGATCCTTTTTGTGACCTGTTTATCAGTGTCGAAGACACTACCGGTACAATTAACGCATCAGATCTTTTTCACGGAGTGCGGCAGGCCTTGAATCAGGTAAGCCTTAAATTATATGGCATTACCTTTAAAATTGCTTTTCTTTTTTGATTTCGTTTCTTCTTTCTTTGCAGGCTGCAGCAGTTCATCGAGAATCATGTTCTTGGTCCCGAACTGAGCTGCGTCGATACGAGGATGAGCTTCAATGGGTTACGGAGGAGAGGAACTCATTAAAACTCCTCTTAGGCCAAAGGGGAGAGGAAATAAAAGACCTCCAAGCTGAGTTGGCCAGGGCTCACCAAGATCAGATCGATCTATCCGAGCAAGTAATAATGCTTTTAAAAGCTTATGGGCTCGATACCGGAACGATGGCTAATTTTTCGGTCTCACAGCTACAGCAGAAAATTGAGATGATCGGAAAACTCCGTGAAGAAATCAATGTGATAAGAGCGGAGTCTTTGAAGTGGAAATAAAGAATGGACCGCTTTGCTGCAGAGAAAGAAACCGCTCGAGCCCAATTGTCATCGACCGAAAACCAACTTCAAAAAATGAAGGAGAAAAGCTCGGTCCAAGAAAGAAGAATAGAGGAGCTTGAGGCTCGGTTGGCCTCTGAACTTACCAAGGCCAATGCGGATGCACTCGTGGCCGTCTATCGGGACGATGCTGAAGCTGCCCAGGTCCAAGCAAGAGAGGCAGCTGAGACCACCGATACTCGAGCACATTGGGTCGCTGAACTTGCTAAGTGCCGATCTCGGAGGGAGACCCTCGAGGAGATCTATGCTCGAAGTTTCTACTTCGCTGAAGAGATAAAAAGGGCTAAAGAACTCGAAGCTGGTGCTGAAGCCTTGGTTTCCGATGACGATGATGATGATGATAATGATGATGATGATGGGAGTAAGAGCGGGTCCGAGAATGGGGGGGGAGCCCGATAGAGAAGAGACCGCTCCTGCGGATAACCAGGAAGCTTAGTCCTTAATTTTTATGTTGTAATCAATCATGTAAAAAAATTTGTATATAAGAAATATCCCTTTTTACCGACTTGCTTTTGTTCTGTTTCCTGTCTTGTGAAGATTTTATTCACGCCTTATGAATATTTTTCCAAGGATTTATGCAACTTAATCAAATTTGGACTTCGTAGCCTTTATAACCGAGTGAGTGCTTACTCAAACTTGAAATAAGGTAGTTCATATGCTTAGTAGTCGAGTTGAGTGATTGTTTGAACATAGGCTTACTCAAACTTGAAGTGATGTAGCCCTTAGGCTTATTAGTTAAGTGAGTCATTCGAACTTGATGTAATATAGCCCGTAGGCGTAATGGTCGAGTGAGTACTTGCTGGAACTCAAAATAAACGTAGCCCGTAGGCTTAGTAATCGAGTGAATGATTCGAACTCGAAGTAATGTAGCCCGTAGGCATAATGGTCGAGTGAGTGCTTGCTCGAACTCAACATAAAAGTAGCTCGTAGGCTTAGTAGTCGAATAAATGATTCGAACTCGAAGTAATGTAGCCCGTAGGCGTAATGGCCAAGTGAGCGTTTGCTCGAACTCGAAATAAAAGTAGCCCGTAGGCTTAGTAGTCGAGTGAATGATTCGAACTCGAAGTAATGTAGCCCGTAGGCGTAATGGTCGAGTGAGTGTTTGCTCAAACTCGAAATAAAAGTAGCCTGTAGGCTTAGTAGTCGAGTGAATGATTTGAACTCGAAGTAATATAGCCCATAGGCGTAATGGTCGAGTGAGTTTTTGCTCGAACTCGAAATAAAAGTAGCTCGTAGGCTTAGTAGTCAAGTGAATGATTCGAACTCGAAGTAATGTAGTCTGTAGGCATAATGGTCGAGTGAGTGCTTGCTCGAACTCGAAATAAAAGTAGCTTGTAGGCTTAGTAGTAGAGTAAATGATTCGAACTCGAAGCAATGTAGCCCATAGGCATAATGGTCGAGTGAGTGCTTACTCGAACTCGAAATAAGAGTAGCCCGTAGGCTTAGTAGTCGAGTGAATGATTCGAACTCGAAGTAATGTAGCCCGTAGGCGTAATGGTCGAGTGAGTGCTTGCTCGAACTCAAAATAAGAGTAGCCCGTAAGCTTAGTGGTCGAGTGAATTATTAGAACTAGAAGTAATGTAGCCCTTAGGCGTAATGGTCGAGTGAGTGCTTGCTCGAACTAGAAATAAAAGTAGCCCGTAGGCTTAGTAGTCGAGTGAATGATTCGAACTCGAAGTAATGTAGCTTGTAGGCATAATGGTCGAGTGAGTACTTCCTCGAACTCGAAATAAAAGTAGCCCATAGGCTTAGTGGTCGAGTGAATGATTCGAACTCGAAGTAATGTAGCCCGTAGTTGTAATGGTCGAGTGAGTGCTTGCTCGAACTCGAAATAAGAGTAGCCCGTAGGCTTAGTGGTTGAGTGAATGATTCGAACTCGAAGTAATGTAGGCGTAATGGTCGAGTGAGTGCTTGCTCGAACTCGAAATAAAAGTAGCCCGTAGGCTTAGTAGTCGAGTAAATATTTCGAACTCGAAGTAATGTAGCCCGTAGGCATAATGGTCGAGTGAGTGCTTGCTCGAACCCGAAATAAAAGTAGCCCGTAGGCTTAGTAGTCGAGTGAATGATTCAAACTCGAAGTAATGTAGCCCGTAGGCATAATGGTCGAGTGAGTGCTTGCTCGAACTCGAAATAAGAGTAGCCTGTAGGCTTAGTGGTCGAGCAAATGATTCGAACTTGAAGTAATTTAGCCCGTAGGTGTAATACTCGAGTGAGCGCTTGCTCAAACTAAATCCTATTTGCATAATAAATCTCGAAATAGAGGAATGTTTCTTGGATATAAGATATCGGTAAAGAAGAGAACTTTCTTTGCAAGTCATTATACATGTGTTCATGTTTGTTTTGAGTCAGGGCTCGGGCCAATTACATGAGCATGGTTCGTTTTGACCATTTGGCTCTTACAACTTTTCCTATTGGAACCCTGTTGTTACGAAATAACTTTTTTGCATCAGAACTTGATATATTTGAGGGCTAATGCCCCCTAGTATTCAAGGTCGATTGTAAAGAGGCCTCAGATACTGTCAAATTATTTCTAAGTTTAGCACGATCACTGGTTGCCTCATTAAAAACCTTGCCGAAAAATCCACTTGGGATAAAACAGGTCTAAGGGATAAAGAGTGCAACGCATACTTTCAGACCTAGGGCTTCGTGTTGAAGGATCCATCCTAGCTCCTGATCGGACTCCTGCAGGGGTTAGTTTCGAAATGTAAACGAAATATGGGAGGGTCGTACCTTAGCAGTAATATCATTTCAGGTGCGACACATTCCAATTGCTTGATAGTTGTTTGCCGTTTATAATACCGAGCTTGTATGATCCTTTTCCGACGTTTTCGAGAACCTGATACGGTCCTTCCCAGTTCGGTCCTAGTTTTCCTTCGTTTGGATTTCGGGTACTGAGGGTGACTTTCCTTAGCACTAAGTCCCCGAGTTTAAAATGGTGAAGCTTGGTTCTTCGATTATAGTATCTTTCGATTCGCTGCTTTTGGGCGGCCAATTGGACGAGAGCAACTTCTCATTTTTCATCCGATAATTCGAGGCTAGTGTTCATAGCCTCGTTATTTGACTCTTCTGTTGTATACCAAAACCTGGCACTGGGTTCCCCGACTTCGACTGGAATCAAGGCTTCAGATCCATATACTAAGGAGAACGAGGTCGCCCCCGTACTAGATTTTGATGTTGTTCGATATGCCCAAAGAACTTCGGGTAGGATTTCTCTCCATTTTTCCTTAGCGTCGTTCAGCCTCTTCTTAAAGTTTTGAATGATAGTTTTTTTTGTTGATTCGGCTTATCTGTTCCCACTGGGGTGATACGGTATTGATAATATCCTCTTTATTTTATGGTATTCGAGGAATTTTGTCACTTTGCTGCCCACAAACTATTTCCCATTGTCATACACTATTTCGGCGGGTATCCCGAATCGACATATGATATGATCCCAGATAAAGTCTATAACCTCTTTCTCTCTTACTTTCATGAAAGCCTGTACTTCAACCCATTTAGAGAAATAGTCAGTCATAAATAAATTGAATTTAGCTTTACCTGGGGTCGATGGCAGAGGGCCAACGATATCTATTCCCCATTTCATGAATGGCCATGGGGATATGACTGAGTGAAGTTGCTCTCCGATTTGATGGATCATTGGTGCAAACCTATGACATTTGTAACATTTTCGAACAAACTTATTTGCATCTTTGCCCATATCAATCCAATAATATCCTGCCTTGATTATTTTTCGGACTAATGAATCGGCATCGGAGTGATTCCCACAAGTGCCCTCGTGCACCTCACGAAGGATGTAATCGGTGTCTCCTAAACCTAAGCATACTGCTAATGGTCCATAGAATGTCCTTCGATATAGCGTTCCATCTGTAGTTAACGTGAATCGAGCAGCTTTGGTTCGTAGGGCCCTCGAATCTCCAATCCTAGGTTAAGCTCGTAAAATTTATCTCGGCATGACCTTCTTCGATCACGGATATCGAGAGTCGAACGATAGTCCCCGAGCTTAACTCACCTTCCTCGACCGATGATCCCAAATTCGCAAGTGCATCAGCCTCACTGTTTTGCTCTCGTGGAACATGTTGTAAAGTCCATTTTTTACTTGATTTACCACTAGCAAAGAGTCACACTTGGCTTCAATGACTTCTGCTCCCAAGCTTTTAGCTAACTCGAGACCTACAATCATGACCTCATACTCGGCTTCGTTGTTAGTTAACCTGGTAGTTTTGATAGATTGCCTGATAGTATTACCCGTGGGTGGCTTTAAAATAATGCCTAGCCCGGACCCCTTCACGTTCGAAGCCCCATCCGTAAAAAGGGTCCATACCCCCAATGATGCACCTGATTTCAATAAGAGTTATTTTTTTGACTTCGGGTACGAGGGTTGGTGTGAAATCGGCCACGAAATCTGCTAAAATTTGAGACTTGATGGTATATTGTACCCACTGAGTTTGACGGACTATTTGGCCAATCGGCCTGATAGTTCGGGCTTGTGCAAAATATTACGAAGCGGGTAAGTGGTTAATATGCATATGGGGTGACATTGAAAGTACGGTCTTAACTTTCTAGATGCGCTTATCATTGCAAGTGCCAAATTTTCTAGGTGCGGATATCTAGTTTCTGCTTCTCCTAAGGTTCAACTTATATAATAAACGGGAAATTGTGTACCTTGCTGTTCTCGAACTAGGACACCGCTTACCGCGATTTCCGATACTGCCAAGTACAAGCAAAGTTTTTCGTCTGTTTTTGGAGTATGAAGTAGTGGTGGGCTCGATAGATATTATTTTAATTCCTCTAATGCATGTTAGCATTCCGGGGTCCAAGCGAAATTGTTCTTCTTTTTGAGTAGAGAGAAAAATTTGTGACTTCGATCTGGTCCTCTGCGCGCATGGACTTAACTAGAATGTCATCAATATAAACTTCCATTAATTTACCTATTTGTTCTTAGAATATTTTATTTACTATGAGTTGGTAAGTAGCTCCTGCATTTTTTAGCCCAAAGGGCATCACATTATAACAATATGTTCCATATTTGGTGACAAATGAAGTGTTTTCCTGGTCTTCCGGGTTCATCTGGATTTGATTATATCCGGAATAGGCATCGAGAAAGGTAAGGATATCGTTCGCCGGCCGTGGTATCGATCATGCGATCGATGTTGGGCACTGAAAAGGAATCTTTAGGGCATGCTTTGTTCAAATTCTTATAATCTACACACATTCTAAGTTTGTTCCTTGTTTTAGGCACTACAACTATATTGGCTAACCATTCGGGATATTTCACCTCCCGAATGGACCCTATCTTAAGAAGTTTGGTTACCTCGTCCTTTATGAATGCGTGCTTGACCTCGGACTAGGGTCTTCTCTTTTGCTTCACGGTCTAAACCTAGGGTCCAAGCTTAGCCGATGTGTCGTTATATCCGGTGAGATCCCTGTTATATCTAAATGGGACCAGGAAAAGCAATCAATGTTATCGATAAGAAATTGAATAAGTTTTTTCCTGAGTTCGGGTGTTAACCCCGTTCCCAGGTATACCTTCCGTTCGGGCCAGTGCTCGATTAGTGTGACTTGCTCTAATTCCTCAATCGTTGCTTTGGTAGCGTCGGAATCATCGAGAATCACGAAGGATCGAGGGATCATTTGATCATCATCTTCGTCGATCTTCTGATTGTCTGGTCAGGTTAAAGCCGATGTCTGTGATTGCTATTTGGTGTCTCGTTCCCCTTTTGAGCCCGATCCCTTTACTGGTGAAGGCGAGGATATTGGATTCGCTTCCTCGATGGCAAACATTTCTCTTGCAGTCGGTTGTTCTCCGTACACTGTTTTGACTCCTCTCGATGTTGGGAATTTAAGGACCTGGTGTAGGGTTGAAGGTACAACTCTCATGTTGTGGATCCATGGCCTTCCAAAAGGGGCGTTGTACCTCGTGTCTCCTTCAATTATGTGGAACTTCATTTCTTGGATGGTCCCGGCCACGTTTGTCGGTAGAACTATCTCGCCTTTGGTGGTTTCACATGCCATATTGAATCCGTTTAGAACCAGGGTTGCAGGTACGACCTGGTCCTGTAAACTGAGCTGTTCTACGACCTTCAATCTAACGATATTTTACGAGCTACCTGGATCAATTAACACACGCTTAACTTTAGTTTTATTCATAAGTACGGATATTACCAGTACATCATTATGAGGTTATATGACTCCTTCTGCATCTTCATCACTGAAGGACAAAGTTCCTATGGGTGTGTAATCTTGAGTTCGAGACTGCTTTTCTCTCACAATCGATGTCTTAGTGCTTTTAAGCACCGGTCCCTGAGGGGTATCGGTGCCGCCGACGATCATGTGAATGACGTGTTGTGGTTCTTCTTGTTCGTTTTGCTTGCCGAAATCTCTATTTTTAAGATGGTGCTTCGCCCTATCGCTTAAAATTTCTCAAAGGTGACCTTTGTTGAATAACCGGGCTACCTCCTCTCTTAGTTGCATGCAATCTTCCGTTCTATGGCCATGGGTGCCATGATATTCGCACATTTGATTGGGATTCCTCTGGGCAGGATCGGTGTGCATGGGTCGAGGCCATTTAGTGTATTTGATGCATCCAATAGCCGACACGATGGCAGATGCATCGATGCTGAAGTTATACTCCGATAACCGAGGCGCTTCCTTAGATCCGGTAGGCCTGTCGAACCTACTTCTGTTCTTCAGTCCCCGAGACCCTTGACCTCGATCACTTCTTTTGTTATTTTGTCTGAGGTTATGTCTCAATTCACTGATTCTGCGGTTTTCATTATACGGTCGATATCGATCCCCGATCGGACCTTGTTCTCGATTAATATCCCTTCGAGCAGCGGGTTCAGACCCCAATTGATCATCTTCGACCCTAATTTTTGATTGGTACCGATTATGCATGTCGGGCCACGTGATGGCTGGGTATTCGATCAGGTTATGCTTCAACCGCCGTCGAACTTCGTTCGTTTAAACCTTGAGTGAGAGCCTGAACAGCCCAATCGTCTGTGACTGGTGGCAGATCCATTCGTTCCATTTGAAAATGAGATACGAACTCCCTCAGCATCTCGTTATCCTTTTGTCTTACTTTGAAAAGGTCTGATTTCCTTGTTGCGACTTTTATGGTGCCAGCGTGTGCTTTTACAAAGAATCTGCTAACATGGCAAACGAGTCGATGGAATTTGGTAGTAGGTTGTGATACCAAATCATTGCTCCCTTCGAGAGGGTCTCTCTGAATTTTTTTAACAACACAGATTCGATTTCATCGTCTTCCAAATCATTTCCCTTGATGGCACACGTATAAGAAGTGACGTGCTCGTTGGGGTCGGTTGTTCCGTTATATTTGGGAATTTTGGGCATACGGAATTTTTTGGGGATTAGTTTTGGGGCTGCGCTCGAGGGAAAAGGTTTTTGCACGAATGTTTTAGAATCCAACCCTTTTATCATTGGTGGAGCTCCCGGGATCTGATCGACCCTGGAGTTATGCGTTTCTACTTTTTTATCGTTGGCTTCGACTCGCTTTGTGAGCTCCTCGAGTATTTTAGCAATTTCGGAAGTAGTCCCCGATTCTTGCTCATTTGACCTCACTATGGCTGGCTCCGTTCCGTGGGCGATTTCTCGAAGCGGACTGGGATCTGGCCTGCTCGGTAGCTGGGTTTGGCTCTACAATTGAGCTATTGCTGCTTGTTGAGCTTGCAATATTTCGAAAATCATGCGTAAGCTGACGCCGTTTTCCTCGACGTTATGGGTGTTTCGAGCTGCAGACCGAGTGCCATGATGAATGCTATTTTCAGGTTCAGAATGTATGTTCGCCTCAATGGCCACATGTGAATTGATATCTATCGGTACTCCGATCCGAACTTCAACGGCATCGACAAGTGGTCTTTCGGCACTAGGTGTCAAGTTCTTGTTCTCATCTTGAAGACCAGCTTCGTTGTCGATAGGTAAGGCCATTTGATTGGTAGTTAGTCGTTGCTAATCCGAAATCCGAGATACTTTCGGAAACAACCGTAAAACGGTATGTTTTTGCAGATTCGTATCAAATAACCACTGTTATCCTTAGCCCCACGGTGGGCGCCAAACTGTTTACCCGAAAAACGGATAGAATTGAATTTGTACGTAGTTCTAAGGATATATGATATAACTTGATACAAACCGTAGGGATAAATAGAAATATCAAATATGGATTGCAAAGAATGCAAAGTAACAAGGTTGTAAAGAAGATGATTTTTCGAACTAAACAAATTGAATCAATTTATGAAACTTAAAAGAATAACTCTTCAATATTGGAGAATATGGTACTTGGATTATAATGTAAGCAAAAACTTGGTCCTTACAGAAATAATAATCATCCTCTTTATAGTAGAGGGATCTTACTTTAGATATAATTAAAAATACATAGTAGGAGACCCATGATAAATCAGTTTTTCCATAATTCCTGTCAAGATTCTCTCTTCTAGTGGGATTGCAACGGCTCTTGTCTATGAGCTCGATATTGACTCAAGTTTTCGGTCTTGACTCGAGCTCTCGATCTTGACTTGAGCTCGATTCTGACTCGGATCCTTGAATTGATTCGGGGTCAATGTCGGTCGGTCTCTGAATCATAAGCTCGATAACTTTACTTTGCATCATAGTTCGATTTGGGTTCGAGCTTGATAATGATATCGAGCTCGACATTGATCGGTCCCTTGGGCTCGAAGCTTGTTTGTACCATCTTCGGAACCCATCTCGAAGTCTTACTTCGATCCATTATGTTTTGATCCCGATCAATCGTACGAAGGCCGAAATCTATTTCGACCGTATACAATGTTAAGAAATATATAAAAAGAAATGATATTCAATTCATGATTTCATATTTAGTTTGATAATCTTTGCGCTTTGGAACTTCGAACCGCTTTTCAGGTATCAAAATAATACTTCATCTATGCAAAAAAAAAAAAGGGAAAAAAAGCAAATGGAAGAAAGATATTGAATTTTTTGAGGTTAGCGTAATATTCTATTTCAATTCTTTTAACATGTAACAAATGTTCTGATATTAGCATAGTAGATTGTGCTAATCTCTTTCCAGATTAAGGCTGGCAATTGGGCCGGTCCAGGTCCGAGACCGGCCCGGGACCGCTGGCCAAACGGCTAAACGGGCCAGGACCGTTTGGTCCGGTTTTAGCGGGCCTGGTTCGGTCTCGTAGGCCGGTCCTATAATTTGGGCCGATCAGGCTTGGGACCGTGGCCCGCCAGGGCCCGGGACCGGCCCGGTCCCTTAGCCGTTGGACTGTCAAAAATAGCCGTTGGCTATTTATGAAATAGCCATTTAACTTCCCCCCTCCCAACTTTGTTTTAATCCCAAACTTTTTATAATTACACTTTTTCTCTATTTTCAACTATAAATACCCCATCATTATTTCATTTTTTCTTACATAATCATCAATCTATCACAATCTCTCTCTAATTTACTTCTATAATTGCTACTATTGCTTACTTTATTGTTACAATTTGTGAAACAATTGTGAAGTTGGTGAATTGAAGTCTTCAACGATAATCAATTTCCAACAAGTTGTTCGTCAATTCGGTAAACTCGTTCCAACTCTTAAGTTTTAATATTATAATTTTATTTGTTTTATTTACTTTGCTTGATTAATTAAGATGGCTTATTCCTTAAAAAATATGTTTAGTAAAAATAAGGAAAAATCGAAAAGTGGTGAATCTAGTGGCCAATATGTTCCTCCTCCACTTCCCCCGGCTCTCCGACCCAAACATGTTACCCGTCCTACACCTCCTATTCTTGATAGCGATAATAGTTTATTACAATTTACCGAGAGTCAATTTTACCATAATATTGCACCCGGTGAACAATTAAACCATAAATATATGAATGCTCTTTATGGTAATCCAACTATTGATGAAAATGATGATGAAGAAATAGATTTTGATGAAACGCAACCGGATGATTATACACCCACTAGTCCTGCTCCCGAAGTTAACCCAACTAATAATAATCCAGATGATCCCCCGTCTGACCCTCCTATTAGTGCCCCTACTTTTTCTAGACAATCTTCTAAATGGGCAGAAACATCTCTTGTTTGGCATTTTTTTCTCAATTTTTTTCTCAACTAAGAGAAAAAAATAGGGCTAAGTGTAAAACTTGTGGCAAAGAGTTAGTTTTTCAATATGTTGGAAGTCGGGGAGGGGGGAGGGGAGGGACGGGAAGTTTGACTAGACACATATTGCTACACCCTCAAGATAAAAATAGATATTTTCGTATGAAAGCTTTGGCTGAAGGGACAAGTGCACCTAGTCAGGCTGACCTTAGTACCGGGTCAAATCAATTTTAACCGGAAATTAATATTGTTACCGGTGGTATTTTATATTATGATCCAAAAAAAAATCTGGAAGAATTGGCAAAAATAGTTACTATTATGTGCTTACCCTATAGTTTTCCTTCTAACCCCCACTTTGTGCATTATATTAGAAAAATTTATAATCCTACTTATAAAGGTTTTTCTCGCACAACCGTAAAGAGTGATATTTATAAATATAAACATGAATATGAACAATATTTGC